>NC_136512.1:17460702-17503202 GCF_053919585.1 Euprymna scolopes
TGTTGAAGAAGGTATGTTCAGCATAGGGTGCCCAGCCCATCCGTCTAAAATACTGGTTTGCTCCGTTATCAGTATAGTCTCATCGGTATTTAGCAGTGGAGAAATGCCGGATATATTATTTTGAGGAAATATTAGAATCATTTTATGTCATGTATATCTTCATTTCCAGAGATTAATATTTCCAGACATTTATCATTTCCAGACATTTATCATTTTAAAAGATTCATCATTTCTAGACATTTATCATTTCCAGAGATTTATCATTTCCAGAGATTTATCAATTCCAGACATTTATCATTTCCAGACATTTATCATTTCCAGGGATTTATCATTTCCAGAGATTTATCATTTCCAGACATTTATCATTTCTTGACATTTATCATTTCCAGAGATTTATAATTTCTAGAGATTTATCATTTCAAGAGATTTATCATTTCCAGACATTTATCATGTCCAGGATTTATCATTGAGACATTTATGTATACTGAAGTGCCGTGGCGTGTTTTCTTTGAATAGTTCCTGTATCTCCTATAGCCTGGGAACATGAAATGCTGTGGTGTTCAGATCTACTTGTGTGGCTTGTATTCACAAAAGGAAAATTGAAGGGAGGGGTTAGAGGCAAACCGCCGGGTAAGTAGGCCAGCTTCCTCAGTGACCGTTAGTGGCTGTTAGTTATAGGGGGAATTGTTAGTTGATTATTCATCACACTATTATAAATGTTCTAGAAATCTCGAGTTCTTCTTTTCTGTAACTCCATACGTTGCTTTCTATTAGCTGTGGCAATTTCATTTTTACAATAATTTATAGCTTTTATAAACTTTTACCTACTTGTGTTTGTGGCGGACAAATTGTCAGAATGCAGGCTGCCCTTATGCTGTGGGGACACGAGCTTTCCACCACGCAGTCGTCGCATTCAGCAGAAGAAATATATTAGTCCATGGGACATCTTTGTTCTCTGATGACTTCACAATCTGTTTGAGGTCCTGGATATGACCTTAAACTATATTCGATGGTGAGGTTCCAGCTTGCGGGCTTTGGGGAATGTGAAGCCACCCCTTAATTGCCATTGCTCCCAGGTCCACTCTGACTTGGAGTGGCAGTACCTGTTAGGGCCCCAAACTATGGGTTAAATAGAAACTGACTTGAAAAATAAACATATATTCTATTAAAAATTTTTCAAAATCACTGGATTCGGCATTAAATTTTGACCTGAAAAGGGTTGATATGCCATAAAACAAAAACACCCAACCAACAATCTTGTCATTCTGAGTAATAGCTCATCAGCTTAGGGTCAGGAATTTAAGGTTATGTCAGCAAATATAACAACGAGTGGACTATGACATTTTTTTCTTATTTGATTGGTGAAAAACAGTATTGATGATTAAGAGATCATGGGCGATGCAGTTTTTTTAGGAGCAGCAATTCGTTACTGTTGCACTTGCCAACTCCGTTTCTACCGATTGTTCCTTCTCAGATTTGGTGGTGTGAATTAACTATTGCATGCGAACCACCAAGAATAAATAATTTGTCTCCTTCGAAGGTGGTCAGAAGGGTTTCTAGTTCTTCATAGAACCCTCCTTCGCCTCATCCGGATTGGTCATTGTTGGGCGTATGTGCTGATTAGTGTGGCACGACTCTTCTTCCCTATGGGTAAGAGCATTGTCATAAGTTGATTATTGGTTCCTTTAGGTGGGAAAGTCTTATTTCTGATGTAACATACACTATTTACGATTACTGCACTACTATCATACATTCATTAACCATTATCCTCGAGTGGCCTTCGGATCTTAATAAGTTGGTACTCCCTTGTAAAAAAATGGTTTGAATTACAAATCTAACTTCTGCTTCTCGAACTTTCCCGACACTACATCCGCTCCAAAAAAAGATATAGCGAATTTTGTCCTCTGTAAGTTGACTTTCTTCTGTCATTCGAGTTTCAGAGTTCTCTGCTATGTCCATATTGTAGCAACCCAGTTCTCTCGGGATGAACATTTCGGCGATGGGATAGAGGCTGGATCTTAGTTGACAGTACAATGCTTATTAGGTTGGTGACTCTTTTTTAAATCCTGTCTTGAAATAGTTCCGGAGTTATACCATCGATTTAAAACAAAACAAAAGCAAGTTTTATATTGTAGACCAGGGTTTCCCAAAGTGGGCTGCATAGAGCCCTGGGGGCTCCGTGAGTGAGGCTGAGGGTCTCTGGAAGCCTTTTCTTAAAGAGGACAAATGCTTTATATATAAAGTTTAAATGGCTACAGACATTTAATTATTGCTCTTTTTGACTGGAAAAAGATATGATGCATAACTACAGGTTGAAAGAGTTTCAGGATGGTTCATGAAAAAGAAAATAAAAAAAATTAATTAACAAAAAATGCAACAATTTTTGATTAACCAAAAACAAAAAAATCGTTGTAAACACGAAAATATAGTGAAATCACGAACAGCGACGACTAACGAACAAGTATAAATTAAAATTTGAAATCAATGTTTTTTCATATTTATTTTAGAAATTACCTTGTTAGTCTTCTGTGAAATACCTTTGCCCTGCTCAGGGTCTCCATGGTGGCCTGAAGTTTGGGAAACCCTGTTGTAGACTATTAGATCATGTGTAACTGTAGCAACACGTGCTCCATTATATGAGGATCTGATAGAAGAGAATCGAGAATTTCCTGTTTGAATAAATTGTGAATGGAAGGGGAGGATGGATTGGATCAGAAATGTTGCATGAAATGCCTCGAAGACCTTTATGCCTTCTCTGACCAAGCGGAAAGAACCAGTGAGGCATTTAATAGACATCATTGCTCTGACCGAAACAATAAAAGAGACGGAAAGGATCAATAACCGCGACTATATATATATATATATATATATATATATATATATATATATATATATATATATATATATATATATATATATTGTTCTTTATTTTAAACAATCTTTTATGCATATTTTATATTCTCTTTTCCCCCCTACCTCTCTCTAGCTCCTCCATATTCGCGTCTATCTTTCGTTTTTTTCTTCTGATGCAGATGTAATATTTTAGCTCCATCTTCCTTCATCTCTCTGTCTGTTTTCTCGTTTATCTTTAAAATATTCTCTTGTTGCATATCTCATATTTTCTCATTATTTTGTTTGTCTTTCCGCGTCTTTTAGTCTCTCGTTCGTTTTATCTTTTAAACACAATCTTTCCTTGTCTGTCTTTGTTTATTTGCCTCTCTGTCTCTCTTTCGTTCCTTTTTTTTTAAACATTCTCTTTGTGCATGTCCCATGTGCTCATTTTGTCTCTCTAGTTCTTTATCTGACTCTGGTCCGTTTTATCTTTTAAACAGTCTCGTTCTGCCTCTCTTTTTATCTCCTTTGTTTTATCTCTTAAACATCCTCAATTTTTCTCCTTGTCTCATTTTGTTTCTCTGTCTCTCTTTAGTTTAGTTTTTATAACATTCTTTGGGTGCATATCTTATATTCACACATTGTCTCTCTATCTTTCTATGTCTCTCCTTCGTTCCTGTTTTTTAAAACCTTCTCTTGATGCATGTCTCATATAATCTCCTTCTCTCTCTCTCTCTCTTTCTCTCTCTCTCTCTCTATTTCTCTCTTTCGTTTTTTCACTTAAACAGTCTGCGTAGTTATTGATGTAAATAGTCCCGGTTAGCGAAAACATCCAACTATGTCACCAGAAACGGTGCTGATATTTTTTCTAAAAGTATTTTTTTTATCTATGTCAAAATAGTTAATATATATATATATATATATATATATATATATATATATATATATATATATATATATAAAAGCGAAAATGTATGTATGTGTGTGTGTTCGCGTTTTCTGCATGTCAACAAAAGGCTTTTTTTCAGAGAAGCGGTCGCTCACTCCACAACTTTTTAAAACTTTTTATATCACATATAAATCGTAATATCTCACAGTTAACAACGAAGCTCGCCTGTCTATTTAATTTGATCGATTTCGGGAAGATAAATATTCAATATTTTTCGCTCGCCGCATGTGGGTTAGTCTTTTCCTATAACATCTTGGGGGGGGAGAAGCGTTCAGCAGTAAATGAATACCATCCCGCAGTCAAACTTGACCTCATTAACTCATTAAAACGGGCACCTGCTAAATCCAAGTAATTAAATAAATTCAAACGTGTTTCCGTTAGCATCTCGCGGTGGGGCAATTGTTAACGTCGCACGTTTTTTTTTTTTCACATTTTAATTTACAACTTTGCCTCAAGGGTTCGGGTTCGATCTTCATACTTACCTTTTTTACCCCCCCCCCACACACCTCCAAACACCCAGGCAACGCCGGGTACCCCTCGCTAGTATCTAATAATTTTTACGTTTTTTTTATATATTTATGTTACTGACGTTAAGAGTATGCCAGCCTTGTTATATTATCAAATATTATAAAATTGATTCTATCTGCATTGTTTATTAGTTGTGTTTACGACAACGCTCAGGGGTATGGACAATAATGAAAATAAAATTATAACTAAGTTAGAGTACAACCGATATTTTGACCAAGCTTGTTACTGGTTTACCCATTGATGTAGACGCTAAGCAATACATAATTATGCATGATGGGAATTTCGCTTGAATTATAAATATTATAATTAATAATTAAGCTTCCTTGCGTAGCTATTGATGTAAATAGTCCTGGTTAGCTAAAACATTCGACTGTCACCAGGAACGGTGCAGTTATTTTTTCTAAAAGTATTTTTTTTTATCATACGTCAAAATAGTTAATATCTAATAATTTTTACGTTTTTTTAAAAAAATATTTATGTTACTTATGTAGTATCAAAACACATCAATAGATATGACTTTATTTAATGAAATATATCAGCGATGCAGCCGTCGTTTCTTTTTTATGACTTTAAGAGTGTGCCAGCCTTGTTATACAGTGTGACCCCCAAAAACGGGCCCCCTACTTTAATTAGGCCCCGTTTCTTAGTGTTTTGTCCGAATTAAATGAAACTTTGGTCATAACTAGTTTATTATATTCAAAACGTCACATCAAAACACTAGGGTCTTTGGCCTTTTTTCTCCGTTCTACAACATATGTTCTAGATGGCCTCCATTTAGCTTTTGTTTTTCCTGGGTCAAATATTATGAAACAGATTCTATCTGTTTTGTCTCTCTTTATCGCTCTCTCTTTCTTTGTCTCACTTTCGTTTGATGCATGTCTCAGATTCTCTCCTAGTCTCTTTATCTGCCTTTCTGTCTCTTTTTCGTTTCATCTTTTGGTGCTGATCCCATATTCTCTCTTTCTCTCTCTGTCTCTCGTTTTATCTTTTAAACAGTTTCGCTTTGTCTCTTTTTGTATCTCTGACTTGCTTTGTCTCTCTGCCTCTCTTTCGTTTCATCTTTATAAATCCTTTTGGTGCATATCTCACATTCTCTCTCTTTCCTGTCTCTCTTTCGTTCCTTTTTTTAAAAACATTCTCTTGGTGCATGTTTCATTTTCGTTATTTTTATTTATTTTTTTTTTGCCCCTCGATCTGTCTTCATCTCTCTTCATTTGTCCCTCGATCGTTCCTTCTTGTAAACAGCCTCCTGATATATATATTTTATATTCTCTCTTTGTCTTTCTACCTCTCCCTGTTCATCTCCCCCTCTTTCGTTCTTTATATTATTTAAAGTTCATCAGATTTATCTGACATGCGATATTACCCCCACCTTCACTTTCTCGCTCTCTCTCTCTCTCTCGTTCGTTCGATCTTAATATTTCCTCGATGCATCTTATATTCTTACTCTCTCGTTAATGCGTTTTTGCTTTTCTTCCCTTCTCTCTATTTCATTCTTTCCCTGTCTCTCTCTCTCTCTCTTATTTAACGACCAGTAAGCTTATGCTTTATAAATAACGTGTTCACCGCCCTCTCTTATTTTCTCTTTTTCAATATTCTATGTGCTTCTTTCATATTCTTGCTATCTCGTTTTGTCTGTATTATTCTACCGCTCTAGTAGATATCTCACTGCAGATGCAAGTCTCTACCTGTATAAGAGCCAAGTACGTCCTAGGATGGAGTACTGTTGCCACAACCGGACAGGAGCTGCTAGAAGCAATTTATCCTGCGTGACAGAGTTCAAAATAGATTTCGTAGCTTAGTGGGAGATGCTCTTTTCTCTGCCCTGCAACTTTTTTCCCACAGAAGAGACGTTGCGAGCCTGTCTCGGCTCTATAGTTATTTTGATCGAAAGTGCTTTTCTAAGCTCGAATCGATGCCCCTTACTTGCTAAACTTTCACGAAAAACACTGGGCAAGCTGAAACCACTATCAATAATTTTCCCCACTCTTTATCTGTGCCTAAACCTAAACATAGATTCCATGAACAAAGCTTTTTTCTTAGAACTGCACGCCTGTGGAACTCTCTTCCGTTTGCCTGCTTCCCAGCTGACTACAATTTGATCGTCTTCACGTAACCCAATTCACCAAATGTCCACTACGAAAGATTACTACGATATTGTCATATTGACTACTGAACACCTCATTAACTCTTATCCTCGAGTGGTCTCCGGGTCTCAGTAAGTGATAACTCCTTTGAAAAATATCTATCAGCATCTCCCTCTCTTTCTCTTTCTTTCTTTCTTTCTTTCTCCCCCTCTCTCTCTCTATCTCTCTTGATCTATCAGTCCCTTTTTCATTTAAGGTTCAGTACCTCTTGGAGGAGATGGTAATACTCGATAATATCTAATGGGAACAGAACAATAAATATCTATCAGCATCTCGCTCTCTTTCTCTTTCTTTTCTCTCTCTCTCTCTCTTGATCTGTCTGCCCTTTTCATTTAAGGTTCAGTACCTCCTGGAGGAGATGGTAATGCCTGGATAGATGATCTAATGGGAACAGAACAAGTGCTACATTATGCCCCTTCAAAGTAGAATAGAAGGTAATACATGTCTTCCTCCCAAATGAATACGGTAATGCCTGGGAGAATAGTATCATATTAATACATTAGATAATACACTCTTCTGTACTTTTCTCAAATCAAACATCCCGAGGAAGTTTTTCAGATGAAGACGAAATATTGATAAACTCTGAAATAATTTACATTTTCGATTTCATTTCCTACTAACAGGTAGACCTGACGTTGCCCGAGATTGAATGATGATCAACGAATGTTTCACCCTCCCATATTTAATCATTAAATTAGTGAAATCGCACATTTTTCAATCAAATCGATTAATTGCATGCTTTGTTGGGGACCCATCACGGTGCACCGGCAGAAAGCTTCATATGCGTCAATTGTAGTTTACATTGCACTGTAGAGAACCTGTTAATTTTAAAAAAAAATTTTTATATAATGGCTTGAATTAAAGTTTAACATGAAAAAAGTCAAGTATTATGGTTCAGTCGTGGTCTAAACAAAAACATTGATTTCGAATGCGTATCTGTTTTATATAAGAACCTACTGTTAAGTTTATATGCCAGACCTTTCTGCTTGTGCGGCTATAAAACTTCTTAAATGCACTTGTGATGTTAGGTGTATAAGACATTAACGTTAGTCATAATCGCCTGCCTCTTCTTATTCTCGGATATTTTCGATACATATCAAGGAACAACTCGATATAAAACCTACATAAGAACACTGTCAGGCACATAAAGTGCGTTTGTGGCAAATTCGTGAAAAAAAATCACCGACCCAACCGTTTAGGAATCCATAAGGAACAAACTTGCACACAAACACACGCTCACACACAGGCATTGATAGATAGATGCGACATGTCGGCCATCTTTGTTGGGGTACAAAATTATCGACTGGGTATGCAAAATCACCGAAGGAAAACAAATACCATATGCCGACTCAGATTCAGTTTAAAAAGTCTGGGGTTCAGATAATACCAATAGACAATCACAGAACGAGCTTTAAACGTATGAGAGAGGCTTGCTGTATCTTGATCCCAAATGATATCCAAAGCCAGACTCGACTGGTGAGAAAATCCCAACAACAACAAAAAATAATAATTAAGTGAAAAACTTGTAAATAGGAATAAATAAAGACCCACCCTTAGAAAAATAAAGACGTCGATGCACCAGGGTAGACGATGGAATAACTAATATAAACAGGAACTGACAGTGTTGAGATACGTCCGTTGTTAAGATACGTCCGTTGTTAAGATACGTCAATTCAATCTGTAAGTTTAACGGTAAAAATTTTGTTCAAAGCTTCAGTGGCAGACCTACAAAAATGATACACCAAACGTAAGCATGACATGAATTATAAAATACCTTATACAAACGCAACTGACAGACTTACCAAAATGCTATTTCAAACTTAGACGTGACAAACAGACCACAGTGCTCATCGACAACAACAACAACAACAACAACAATAGCAACAAGAATAATAACAATGATGATGATTATGATGATGATGATACTCCAGAGAACACCACAGGTTGTTGGCAGAGAGAAATCTCTGATGATGGCCTGTATTAAAGCTCATAGCGAAAAAAAAAATAATAACAACAACATCAACAACAACAATAATTAAAACAACAACAACAACAACAACAACAATAATACAAATATAAATAATTATGATCATTATAATGCTTATCATAAGAATAACATTATTAATAATAATATAATAAATAATAACATGAATAAAATAATAATCATAATAATCTGAATAATAATGATGATAATAATAATAATAACCATAATATTATTGATAATATTAAAAAAATGATAATAATAATCATAGAAATAATATATCTAATAGTAATAATGATATTAATAATACAAATAATAATAATCATTACCATAATAATAATAATAATATTAAACATATTATAATAATGATAATAATAATGATGATCATAACATTAATAATAATGATGATAATGATAATTATAATAATAATAGTAATAATAATGATAATAAATATGATAATCATTACAATAATAATGATAATAATTATCATGATAATAATAATGATAATCAGACCATTAATAATAATAATAATAATAATAATAATAATAATAATAATAATATTCATGATAATCATAATAATATTGTTATTATAATCGTAAGGGTAGTAATAATAATAATAATAGTAATAATGATAATAATAATGATAATCATGATAATTATAATATTAATAATAATATGAATAATGATAATAATTATAATAATATTAATATTATTAATTATATTAATAATATTATTAAAAATTATATCAATAATAATATTTATAATAATAATAATAACAAAAACAACAACAGCAACAACAACAATAATAATAATAATAATAATAATAATAATAATAACAAGAATAACAATAATAATAATAATTCTGATTACGTTTATGAACGTCTCTCTAGAAAGGGATGGGATGCATTTCCAGAGGATTTCCCTTTATCCCGGCTTCAAACCAGGAGCTTCAAAGATCAAGGGTTTTCCTAAGGATGTTGGTGGTACCTATAATTGCAGAGATTTGAAGACCGACTCAAACATCGGGGATTTGTAGTTTTTCCAGACGACTTGATACTACTCCTAGTGTACCAACTACAGCCGGGATTATTTGTGTTTTAACCCCGTGTATACGCCTTATCTCCAATGCCAATGGAGCATAATGGCTCCACTTCTCATTCTCCTTCTCTCTCACATTCCTGTCCCAGGGTACTGAGAAGTCTAGAATCTGCCAGTTTATGAGACCTTGTCAATGACGACCAAATCCGGACGATTATGTTCCAATTGCTTGGTCGTTATGACACTTTTGTCCCACCATACCTCTATCTTGCCATCCTCATTGTTCTCACTTCATCAGGCACCTCCTCAAACTATTTTCCAGCACACTTTACCCCACCCTCTTACACACCTCCCAATATATCCGGAGTCCCATGCGATAGTGTCTTTTGCGGTACTCTCTCTGGGCCAGTCCACTACACCCTGCTGCAAGGTGCGCCATTGACTATGAGGTCTTACCACAAATCCGGCATTCTGCAGAAACTTCCTCTCCTAGAACCACTTTTTGAACAATCGTGTTCCTAATGCCTGCTCTTGTGCTGCACAAACAAAAGCTTCAGTACTCTTAGCCAGATAGCCAGCTCTAAGCCATTGCTATGATCTTTCATTAGCCACTTCTGCTATATCCTGGAAGAATCTTCCATGCAGTTTTCGTAGCCAGTTTCTCTGCCATTTCTCTATCCATACGTTTCACATAATCAGCTTTGGTCTCACATACCTGCACTTCATTGGCCACAACCTTAAGCATCCACTCCTCACTTCTAACCACATTCTCCTTCAACAACATCTCGGTTTCAACACAATATTTTACATTTTTCAATCCTTTCCCACCATATTTCCTCTTTTGATATAGCCTTGCTACGCTACTTCAAATGTGATATATACCAAACATTGCTAATACTTTTCTTGTTTTGATATCCATGGCATGCAAATCCTTGTCCGACCATTCTAAAAATCCCGCACTGTATCTCAAAACACTGACTGCCCATACATTTACTGCTTTCATTAGGTTTCCTCCATACAGTTTCGACTTTGCAATTAGTTTCACTTTTCTAAGATACTCCTTCCTGACCTTTTCCTTCATTTCTCTGTTCATGATGCCTACACCTTCCAGCATTCCCAAATACTTATATCCTGTATCTTCTATTTCTTTCATGATTTCTCCATTTGGCAGCAGCATTCCATTCGAATGAACCTTTACTCCTCTTTTCATCACCAGCACCGCACATTTATTAATCCCAAACTCCATCCCAATGTCTTCTGAGTATGTCCCCACAAGTTCTACCAGTCTCTGCATTTCCTTTTCATTTTTACCGAATATTTTCAAATCACCCATAAACAGTAGATGGTTGAGGCGTCTGTCACCAGATCCAAAGTTATACCCCAGTTTTTTTCTCTTCAAGAGGATGCTCAGTGGCATCATTATCATTACAAAAAGAAGTAGCGATAATGAATCTCCTTGAAATATCCCACGTTTAATGCCAACCTGCCCCATCTCCTCTCTGTTTTCTGTTAGCACCGTTTTCCATTGAGCCATACTTGTCTCCAAAAGCCCTACCACATACACATCAATAGTGTTTCACGTATCCATGAATGAGGAACCATGTCATAAGCCTTTCTGTAATCGATCCATGCTACGCTCAGATTCCTCTTCTTCTTCTTCTTCTTCTTCTTCTTCTTCTTCTTCTTCTTCTTCGCATTATTGCTTTATCAATTAGTAGTTGCTCTTTGGTACCTCTCGAGCCTTTCCGACACCCCTTTTGTTCGTCAGGAAAAACACCATTACTCTCTAGATGTTCATAAATTTTCTCCGAAAATATTTCAGTCAACAGTTTCCACATCATTGGCAGACATGTAATTGGTCTATAATTATTGGCATCCGTTCCTTTTGCAGGATCTTTCCTAATCAGTGTTGTTCTTCCGTTCACAAGCCAATCAGGGACATCTCCCAACTCTACAACCCTTTGCAGAGCAGCAGCTATAGATGGATAAAGGCATGGAAACTGTTTAAACCAGAAGCCCATCACTCCATCTGGACCAGGTGCCTTTCAGTTTGTCATCCTTCGTATGCCAGCTGTAACGTCATCGATGGTTATCTCAACGTTCTTCATGTGATGCATTTCTGATAGTCTTTCTCTGACCTCTCCCAACCAGCTAGCCTTCTCATTATATCGCCCTTCGACAGACCAAATCCCACTCCAGAACTTCCTTGCATCTTTTGCATTTGAAGTGTTGTTATTTCCTGCCTGTTTACTACCATTTAATTCTTTATACAGCTGAGACTGATTGTTCCGGAAAAGGTTGTCCTGCCGAAATGCAACACTTTTTCCAACAAAGTTCCTAATTTTCATACCACCAGTGTGGACCCTCTCTTTCAACATTGTTAGAACGTTTATCATTCCTTTTTCCGGCAATCAATACCTCCTTTCAAGTTTGTCCTTGGCTTTCTGTCCTAGTTTAACTCCTTTTCTTATTTCTTCGATTCTACCAATGTCTTCCCGCCACCGTTTAATACTTTCTTCAAGCTGCCTCTGCCAGTGTGGCCTTCTATCCTTCATTTTTCCCTTTTTCTTCTATAATAAGCCAAGACAATTCGCAATAACGTATGACGCTGCATATAAAAGCCTGTTAAGTTCCGTAATCGATATGTTCTTTCTTATGATGTTGTGAATTACTCCTTGAATTATTTTTACCTCGTTTTTCACCTTCCGCCTATCACTACTCTTCATATTTGGAATCTCTATGATATCGTCTCTAAGAAGAACCTCTCTTCACATCTGAAGTACTTCTTTTTCTACAGAAGTCAAAGTTTGAACTTCATCGCCATTTTTCATACATCTGCTCCTTTCACTGGCTCCATTGTCTCAGAGTCAATGATCTCATCTGCCTTAGATCCTTCAAACTCTTTCTCATTACTTCCCCTAACCATAGGATTCCATACCTCCTCAGTTGTCCGCCTCCCATCATCGTTTACATTTCCCTTCTGCACTTCCACTCTCTCAGTTCTTTCATCTGAGCTAGTTTCATCAATTTTACTTTCGTTATTCATTTCATTCCTAACCATCCATTCAATCTCTTCTCTTGCAATCACTGAAAGTAGGTTGTTATTTTTAATTTTTTTTAACTGGGATACCAAACTCGCGACACTTCTAGCTCCTCCTCCTTCTCTCGATTCCCATTCTTCCTTCATTTTTCGGATATATCCACCAGATTTGGTACTTCCACTTCTTACAAAGCATTCCCACAGTACCCTTCTTTCCTTCATCCTTCCACGTTTTTTTTGACATTTCCTGTTCCAACTCCGTTCGTGTTCGTGTCTTGGGACCCTCTCTGGCAATTCTCACTCCCCCTATATCCATCCACATCCTCAAAATTTCGAACAGTTGTATGATGACGACATGACCCACCCTGTTGACCAGTGGGACACCTACCTGACATGAGACCATCACAAGATGTTCTAGCCTCATTCACGTCGTTATTTTCAATATTTTGATTTGACATTCTCCCATACATGGGGTTAGTGAATTTAAGGTTACACCACCACCGATAGTTTTATCGAGACATTATCTCTGGAGGGTTCCCCACCAAGGTCAAAGACCCCCTTCCGACCTTTTTCCTGCATCACCACCACTATTCCCATTACCACCACCAACAGCAATAGAAATAAAATCTACAATGATAATGGCAACACTAATATTGGTAGCAATAATATTAACATCAAAAACAACAATAGCAATGACAACAAAAACATCTAACATTACAGCTGCAGTAATAATAAACACATACCATCAACACTACTACTAGTAGTAATAATATTAGTGATAATAGTAATAACTAATAAAGTAAATTTTGTTTTTTTTAAATAATAATAATAATAATAATAAGGATGATAATAATGATAATAATAATGATAATGATAATAATAAAATAAAGATAATAATAATAATAATAATGATAATAATAATGATAATAATAATAACAATAAGTAGAAGAAGAACAATGACAATAATAATAATAATAATAATAATAATAATAATTTCAGTTAGAAAAGCTTACTTTGTTCGTTTTTTTAACTCCTATACCGATGTTGCTTTTGATCAGAAAAATGTACACAAAAACAGAAACATAAAACATCCAAATATGTGAAAGACAATTCCTCGTTTAACCGTGAATTCAAGTTTTAAATTCTAATTTCAGTTAGAAAAAAAATAAATAAAAATAATACATCTATCGAAGGAACGTTCTGATAAGTGCAGGTTGTGTGGTGTATCTCCTGCTCAAAAATATAAACGTCGCCATGAAAAAGTTAATACAAATCTGCCCTCGAGTTTGTGCGAAAAGTTTGGAATCTGAGTGACGGACAGATGGTACCAACATCACCCAGAAGAGATAGTTGAAAATGAGGACGTTAAAATTCTCTTTTATTCCGATGGAAAAAACAGTGTAAAATATCACAACACTGTGAAGTTACTGTAATAATAATAATAATAATAATAATAATAATAATAATAATAATAATAATAAAATACAAAAATAAAGACAAACACACGACAATAATGCTGACCTAATCATTTTTCTCCGTTAGCCTTTCAACATATACTTATATGTTTTGTCTATTTTAACTTTCATGCATATATTTCCAATGGAATACTATCTATTTTTTCTTTTCTAGTTCTAGTTTATGTTGTTATTGTTGTTATTTTTGTTATTGTTGTTATTTTTTTATTGTTGTTATTGTTGTTGGTCTTCTTCTTCTTCTTCTTCTTCTTCTTTTTCTTCTTCTTCTTCTTTACGTTTCCGCTTAGAAAAGTAAAGTAAATATATGATTCGATCGGGTTTCCAGTCTACTGAGAACTGCACAAGTGAAACTACTAAAATTAGATACAATTTCCGATTCTGATAAAATCACTTATTTCGATTCTTTAAAATCTTTAGATATTTAATTATAAAATTTTTTTTTTTGGTCCCGATTACCGTAAAAACACACTTTAAATTTGCCTATATTTTTGTGAAGGGGATACCTATAAATTTTACTTTTACTGGAATTTTTATCAACAAATATTTCGTAGAAGATAAAAAAAAAACAGAATGAAATAAAAAATAATCAAAGGAATCGTTTTCAACATCGGAAAATACGAAGTTTTACGATTCCAGATTCCAACTTTTATTATCCACCTCCTTATGCTTGACATAACACTAGACTGCAATGGTAAAATAGTAAATATTTTAGACAACGACAACACTTACGAACCGTTTCACAAACCGGCCCAAACACTATTCTATATAGATTATAAATGCAATCATCCTAAGTGTATGAAAAAGGTATCATCCCTACCATATCAAAAAGAATATCCAGGTTATCACAAAATGAGAATATATTTGATAAGGATTATTATAATGAAACTTTAATTAGATCAGGATATCAAGGCATGATCAAATACATAAAGGAGGTAGATAATAAAAATTGTAGAACAAATATCATATAACATGGCAATGAAATGAAGCAGAAATGTAAATAAATAAAAATAAGTAATAAAAATAAGTATAAAACTAATAAAAAGAATGAAATTAAAAATAATGAAGAAACATACAATAGTATTAATGATATTAAGAATTGATAATAAAAATTGCAGAACAAACTACACAATATAATATAACATGGCAATGAAATGAAGCAGAAATCTAAGTAATAAAAATAAGTATAAAACTAATAAAAAGAATAAAAAAAAATGAAATTAAAAATAATGAAGAAACATAAAATAGTATTAATGATATTAAGAATACGATAAATAGACATAAAAACAAGTATGGTTTAACCCTCCTTTCAGTGAACATAAAAATAATAATATGCCTAAAGAGTTTTAAAAAATAATTGTAAGAACTCCCCCTTCCCCTGAAAATAGATTAAATAAAATAATCATTAAGAACACAGTTAAACTTTTATTCTAAACCGCTTTAATACTATACTAGGTTCTACTAATGGGATAATAAACAAAATAGAGAATAATAATAGGATTGAATCAGGTGAACTAAATTATGTGAGTAAGTGTAACTGTAGAATACCTAACGAATGTCCATTGGAGGAAAACTGCTTTCTGAAATTGTATATAAATGTGAAGTTAAGGTGAATAATAGTAAAAAACATTTACCTAGGGATAAATTGGTGTTTTTATTAAGGACAGATACCGAAACCATGTTGTATTATTTAAAATGGATGGAAATTTCTAAAATTGTGTACAAATGTGATGTTAAGGTGGAAAATATAAAATTGAAAAGAAAATTAATTGAATCGGGATGTTAGTAAGAATAGAAACATAGATAAAACAAAAAGAAAAGAAAAATGAGAAATTAAATTAAGATTGTTAGAAAGAAGATAATGTTAGAACTATAAGTTTAAAATTAAACGCAGGTGATTAATAAATACTATAATCAAGTATTAGAATATTAATGTCTAAAATTTCGAGAAATTGGTAAATTTGTAAAAATTCAATAATCAGAGTTATCTCCCTTAGAATAACATTTATTTGCAAAAGTTATCGAAAGTATACTCTCTCTCTTTCTCTCTCTCTCTCTATATATATATATGCATATATATATGTATGTATATGTATATATATGTATGTATATGTATATATATATATAAGTTTGGTGGTTAAATTTTAAATTCTGAAAAATCAACATATTAACACATATTCGAATTAAGAATTTATTGTTTGACAAAAGGAATATATAGAAGGGGTTATGTTAATTTCCTTAATCCATGGATTTTCAATAATGGCTCATATCATCAGAGGAAATGAAATTCGAACATATGTGTCTATATGTTGTTTTTTTTTCAGAATTTTAAATTTAACCACCAAACTTATATATTGCTCTATCATTAAATATTGAGCTTTTGTTTTGGCTAGGATCACCTTGAAAGTATTGCTTCAAGTAATATCTATCAAGATTTTTCATCTCAATTCTATCAGTGTCTTATCTCGCTTATACACACACACACACACACACACACACACACACACACACACACACACACACACACATATATATATATATATATATATATATATATATATATATATATATATATATTCTTTTTGGGATGCAAAGTTTTATAATGACTGAATGATGCATTTAAAAAAAAAAAAAAAAAATGAAAAAGGGCTAACCGGGTTTCGTTCCTTGCTCAACGCAGCTAAATCGAGGAAAAATTACGATTTAAAAAAATTGTCATGCATATAGCAGGGAGAGAAAAATATAAGTAAAAAGAAAATAAATATTTAAACAGGGAAGAATCACATAGAAACCACATTAAAACTTAAAAGATTTTCTTGTTTGTGATTTACAGCCTCAGCTGTATTATTATTATTATTATTATTATTATTATTATTATTATTATACATTCCTGCTTCAATATTTAAAAGAAAATGACTTAGAAAACCAACAAGATTGGGAAGGTAGCTCACTAAGAACGGTGCAAACAAAACAATGCTATAGCTTTATTACGACAAACTATAACCATTATTTTTTTACCAGTTTCCTCAGATTTTCACTTCCACTACTTTCGATCATCTTTGTCTTATCGCAACAGCTGTTTACCATTGAGTTCTACAAAATTCATTCGTTTCCCAAACAAGTCGTATCGACTTCCTATTTTTTCATATCACTTCCTTTGCAACGTCATTTTCTTTGACACATTAACTTAACCGCTAACATAACTTCTAAATGTAAAGTTCCTTTTTTTCATAACTAACACATCCCACGTACGATCTTTATATCGTGTAATCAATTATTAAAAAAATGCTGTTAATACTGCCCAAGCCACTTATCCATATCTAATATGTGATATATTGTACAATGTACATATTGATAAATTTGTCGCCCTAAAGAAAGCAACACTACAGCTTTATTTTAAAAAATTCGGGTAACTTGATTATGTAGTAAGGGTGATATATATTCAATGTACCAGCTTTCAGTCTCAATCAGTACATCGATACATGTCCGGAACTAGGAGCATGCCTTTTCCGGCGGGAGCTCGGCGAATATTCGGCGGATGGCAGCCATCGGTCTGGCTTTGGTGTTCTGGGAGATCACGTTGGTGATCTTCTCGACGCATGGCCAAAGGAAGTAGTCCAACGGGTTCAGGTCAGGGAAAGAGGGAGAGGCTAGTGAAAGGAGGCTACAAAGACGTAGCACTCCTTCTGAAGTTAAGCCTGGGTTTCTTTGAACTTATGGGCCGGCGCCGAGTTTTGCTGCCACACCCAGGGTCTACCACCACATTCTTCAGCACATCTTTAGTGTTGATTTCAAGCCGACTTCGAGGATGTGAGATGGCATGATGTGGCCTTTATTTGAAATCACACCAAAGACATTAATCGTAGCCAGAAACTTCGTTGAGCTGTGCCATCAAGTTTTGAACCGGATTTATATTTTGAGGATGCTGGCAATGGTCCTGTTGTCATAACTTGGATCGGTAGAGAGCATGAGATTTACAGCGGCGCATCTCCGATCTCGCTCGTTGAGCATTGTGTCACTTTCAGACATGATAGAAGACTCCTATCTCTCTTGAGATTTGTACACAACTGGTCAACTAGTAGATGGTCTGCAATAAAAAAAGGAAACTGGTTTTCATCAAACGGAAATGTCGTCTTTTCGAGAGCGACACTTTACTTGAATAGCGCTGGAACTACGGTATGTACGTTACAAAACTCAGGAAGCTTAATCTGTTCTATCACGAGCATCAATGTCTGTGCGATTAATGATTTTTTACTTACGTTTAACTCCAACAAGGCATATCACTACTTGGACGTAAAGGGCTCTTATTTAGGACCATGCCTAGGAAATAGTAACAAGATATTTGTTTACATTACATTTAAACTTCTGCATATCAGTACAGTCAGGGACTTAGGTAGCAGAAAGGGAATTCCAAAGGCTAGCTGTTCCCAGGAAGAAACTATTAAAGTAGAAAGCTTTCTTGCATTTAGGGACCTGAACACTGAAGGGGTGAGATTTTGTTGCTGAGCGGGTTTGTCGAGGTCACAAGTGCATCGAGTTCATCAGTTCATCAATGCAGTCATTTTGTCTTATAATCCCTTTCAGTAGCGATTATGATCTACCTCAAGACTCGTCTTGGAACAATTAATCGGAATCGGGAATCAGAAAATATCGAAATTTTGGGGGTATCAGAATCCGTATCAGATTCGGAAAAAACTGCGCCTGTTTTCTGGTGCTAATATTATTATTTTAATTGGCATTTTGTTTGTTTTTGTTTAAAACTTAATTTTTCATTGCATGAAATGATAATATCGATTTTTACAAGAGCTTTTGCGGTAGAGTTAATAGCAATAATAAAAAAAAACCTATAGCTTAATATTTAGAGATTTAGAAAAAAATTCGGAATCAGTAATTGTACCGGAATCATGAATTTAGAAAAAGAATCGTTAATTGTATCGAAATCGAGAAAAAACGTTGGAATCATCCTATCAATACTGCGGACCTACTATCCAATCTTGCACCAGAAAAAAAGATCTAACAGAAACTCTTGTGCCGTCGGGTTGTGCACGCGCGTGTGTGTGTGCGTGCGTGTGTGCGTGCGTGCGTGTGTGTGCGTGTGTGTGTGTGTGTGTGTGTGTTTAAGCATGTTATATTAGTATTCATTCATTCATAATTTCAAGAAGCAAAATATGTGAATGGCGCTAATCAGAAACACCGTTCTCTCAATAATAACTTTTGCGTCATTTTTTTTATTGTCTCCATTGTGTTTGAACGGAAATACAAATAGTTGGTTTTGTGAATGAAAAATGAAAGAGCGTAAACGTCGAACCAGAAATATCGCCCGAATGAATGGACTCGTTAAAAGCATCCGCTTTATGAATGGAAGAAATAAAACGCGCACCGATGCACGTGACCATTTCTATTGGCGGGAGAAGCAAATGGAACGTTTGTCGTCAATTAAACATTCGATGGAATGTGTTGGCGGAGAGATGCGGAGAAATACGGGTGTTGGTGGATGTAACAAGTGCGCGTGCCCCCGTTTACTTAATTAGACATAAGGCAATCTAAATTAGGATAAAAATAACAATACTTCGTTCATGAAGGATTCCTCCTTCACTTAGCGAGCGCAGAAAGGATAAAATGAAGGCATAGAAACTCAGCAAAGTGTATATTTAACCCATAGATTATATCCTGTCAGCCTCAATTCAGCTTCTCTTTCATAAAATGGCATCTTGCGTTGAACGATTCACTTTTTCATTTGACGTTATGCCTGAGCTATTACGTTACGCGTGCATTTTCATAACGCCGTTGTCCGACCTTCACCTGACAAATTACATTTCTTTTTTTTCACACTTTTGCACGGGCTTTCGCGGGTTAAAACCGAAATATAAAATTTTGCATAGGTTCGAATACCCTATAAATCAAGTTTCATGTTTGTAGACTAAAAACTGGCAGAGGAGTTTGGTAGGCAAGATTTTGTAAACAGAAATATACACGCATACATAAATATATACAGAAAGAGGTTTGTGTTTGATATAAATTTTAATCGACTTACGCCCACCAAGTTTTAATTTATTTTCAATTTTGACGACTTAGCAGCTATTTTTACGGAAGAAAAGCCAAATGGAATTTGTTTCACAGGACCAAATGCCCTATTTATCCAGATTCAAGTCTGGAGATCAAACATTAAGAGAAACGATTGGTAGAATCTATATATATTAAACTTATATAAGAATAAAGTATAGATATATAAAAATAACAATAGAAAGTATAGATATATAAGACTTACAGTATATATATATGTGTGTGTGTATATATATATATATATATATATATATATATATATATATTTGTGTGTGTGTGTTTATATGTGCGTGTGCTGTCCTAAAACAATTTCATCCAAAATGCTACGCAATTATGCACAATATAGAAAATATGTATAAACAGAACTGGGCGTAATAATTAAAGAAAACCAGAATAAATATTTAATATCAACTTGTATCTCTCGCGGTTTGCGGTATCCTAGTGGTTCGGGTCCTTGCTAATGAAGCCAGACACGACTTCTGTTGCCGGGGTCGAGCCTCTCAACTGACGTTAATCGTGACACCCTGTACTGATGATTCCCGAAAAAAGGAAACACTAGTGTCTGTAGGTATTTGATAATTATTATAGTAAATAATATATATATATATATAATTAATTTTTTACTATAATGATTATTAAATATTATTAAATACCTACAGACACTAGTGTTTCATCCTTTCGGGAATCTTCAGTGCAGGGTGTCACAATCAATACCAGTCGAACGATTCGAACCCCGCATCACGAGACATCTCTGGCTCGATTAGCGAAGACCTAATCCATTCGGCTACCATTAACCGCCTGAAATAACGTCGAATTTAAACATTTTTAATTTTAAATGTTCGTGTACGTCAGCCGGAGAGTGATCTAATCGTTATACGATGATCTATATATATATATATATATATATATATATATATATATATATATATATATATATATATATATATATATATATATATATATATATAGTTCATCTTACTTGAATAGTCAACAAATTTACACAGTGATCTAATGTGTGTCACCGTGTCCCATAATACATTTCGATAAAAATTCTTTTTGTCTAACAGTATGTCCATAAAAATCACTTGAAAACTCTGTGTACTCGCAATTTAAAAAAAAAAGAGTAATATCCCCGTGAATATCCCCGCAGTAAATGAAGCAAAAATAATATTCTTTTACATTTAACTTTACAGTATACTAGCGAAATAAAAAAAAAATCTAGCAACAATTAAGGTAACAATATACATAGATTGTAATTGTTTATCGATTTTGTATAAAGAGCGAGGAACTGTTGGAAATATGAATATTATAATAACAACTTTTTAATTTTACATGCTATTACGCTTTCTATTGTGAGGAAATGTAGTATTTTAGCGTAGAAACGGATTAACACACACACACATACATATATATAACTTAGCACAGACAGTAAATTAAAATAACCCCCACAAAATCCTTTCCCCTTAGTCCATAAAACAAATTGTAATTGAAAAAAAAATGCGCGATGTCCTCTCAGTAATAACTGCATCCATAAAAGATGTCGTATATTCTTGCACTGACATACCAAGTAATGCACCCTCCTAAAATAATGAACAATGTAAATCATTTGCAACTAACAATATCTCGTCAATCTACTACCAACGATCCGGTCCTTTTAATTATATTAACTATTCCACCAGATAAAAACACTAACAGTATGAATAGAAATAGCATTTTGCCCAATAATTCCTATAATAGGAATACTGACAACCCATCTCTTCTTGCTTACTCTATTAGTGCTCCTTTCCCAGTTCTCTCCATAGATAATCGCAACAATTATGATCTGCTTTCTTCCGCAACTATGACTATTATAGAAAATACTATGCCAACAACAATAGCCAGCCTCCACGCAAAACATACACACACATCTACCTCTACCTTAGGCTAAGAATTTTTAATCACATATCTTTATTTAATAATATAAATGCCGGTAGTAACCAAGGGACATCTTTAATAACTTTAGAAAAAAGACAGAACTAAGAAAATTCTCTTCTCAATCAATTAGAAAAAATCAATTGAGCTATTATCAGTAAATCTAAGTTATATGCCCCAGTATTTAATTAATGTAACCTGTGCATTTATGGAGCTATTTGAATAACATCCACTCAAAGTAAAAATGTGATTAATACCAAAAGCGAACTAATTTTCCAATGCAAACATAAGACAAAATACAAATGCAACAACATAGAAATAACTTAACCTCTACTAAATCTCATAAATTACCTAATCACTAAATTGAAATAATTCCCATATTTCACAAAACATCAGTAAGCTTACTTTGAGACATTAACCCTTAATTCTTCCTTTTTAGTTTAATTTCTTAATCATTCACCTCACTTTGCTTATCCATAAGCAAACAATCACCAACTGAATTCCTTTAGACATTCTAGTCTCTTTTAATATCTGTATATTTACACGTAACCTTAAGATCATTTTCTAGACTTTCTCAATATGATTTAATAATTAAATTCTATACTTTCTTATGCTATTACTTATTTAAACTTATCTATATATTATAACTACCGTCAACATAATTATTAATAACCACTATAAGTTTGTGTTATTATTATTATTATTATTATTATTATTATTATTATTATTATTATTATTATTATTACTATTATTATTATTGTTTTTATTATTATTATTATCATTATTATTATTATTGTCAATATCTTCCTGTTTTATTAGTATCATTACTATCTTTTATTATCATTCATTTATTTATCATAATAATTACAATTATCATTATTATTATCACTGTTAACATTATTATTATTATTATTATTATTATTATAAAGATTATTATTAATATTATGTCTATTTTTGCGTCAATATTGTTAAATCACTTTTTCTCTATTTCGAAATCATGTTTGCTTTTTCTTTCCCTTTCGCTGAATTGAAAGTCATAACTAGGGCCATAACAAGAGAATATTCTTGTCATTGTTTTTACTCTCGAGTGTATATTCGACACAGACAGTTGATCAATTGAGAACTACATCACTCTATTTCAAAACATATAAGATATTACCTGATATATATTATATATATATATTACCTGATATATATTATATATATATATTACCTGATATATATTATATATATATATTACCTGATATATATTATATATATATATATTACCTGATATATATTATATATATATTACCTGATATATATTATATATATATATTACCTGATATATATTATATATATATATTACCTGATATATATTATATATATATATATATTACCTGATATATATTATATATATATATTACCTGATATATATTATATATATATTACCTGATATATATTATATATATATTACCTGATATATATTATATATATATTACCTTATATATTATATATATTACCTGATATATATTATATATATATTACCTAATATATTATATATATATATTACCTGATATATATTATATATATTACCTGATATATATTATATATATATATATTAACTGATATATATTATATATATCTTAACTGATATATATATTATATATATATATTACCTGATATATATTATATATATATTACCTGATATATATTATATATATATTACCTGATATATATTATATATATTACCTGATATATATTATATATAAATATTACCTGATATATATTATATATATATTACCTGATATATATTATATATATATTACCTGATATATATATATATATTATATATATATTAACTGATATATATTATATATATATATTACCTGATATATTATATATATATATTACGTGATATATATTATATATATATATATTACCTGATATATACTTGAGGGTCAAAATAATGAAAAGAATATCTCTTGTTATGGCCCTAGTCATTATTCCTTCCTTTTAATCCTCTGTGCGGTGTTTTACCCATAACTTCATTATTTCCTGGTCAATTTGTCTCAGTCACGACGATAGAACATTCTCTTACTTCCCTTGAATGTTCGAAATCATTCCTTTTCCGATATTACAAATTTTACTGGTTATGGAAGCAGTTTACACCAGTTGTTCCATCACTAATACACATTGTTGGTGACCACCCCCTTATTTAAATATACATCTTTCTCTCGTAGGAATTTCTTAACCCATTATATATATATATATATATATATATATATATATATATATATATATTGGATACTTATATACCAGGGCACATTAAAATATGAAAAAGTAACATTTCGAAGTGCCTGGATATGTAACCATCCAATATATATATATATATATATATATATATATATATATATATATATATATATATATATATATATATATATATATTGGATGGTTACATATCCAGGCACTTCGAAATGTTACTTTTTCATATTTTAATGTGCCCTGGTATATAAGTATCCAATATATATATATATATATATATATATATATATATATATATATATATATATATATATATATATATATATGTATAGAAGCAAACAAAAGAAAAAAAACAGATGGACGAATACGACTATAAAACTTTCTTACACAGATTCGACTGAGAAATAAGAACAATTCGAAAAGTTGAAAATTTTCAAAAAAAGCTCATTAAGCAAAAACACTCTGTGCTAGTTAACAATACTAGTCTGAATGAAAACATGCTATCTAAATACACAATATATATATATATATATATATATATATATATATATATATATATATATATATGTGTATATGTGTGTGTGTGTGTGTGTGTGTGTGTATAGAACAGACGGTAGTAAAATTAGTAATAGAGCGACTGAACGTGTAAAACGCAAAAAAATAAATATATAAATAAAAAATAACCGTTTTGGATTAAGGCAGGCAGGAAGGCGACGCCATTTTGAAGAGTTGAGGATTAAGTTGGATTATCAAAGCGTGTCCGTTATTTGAGTTAGTTTTCAAATCGTTTGACTTGCAGAAATCCTGCCAACCGTAAAGGTCACTTCCTCTATAAAAATATCGAAATGAAAAATAAAAAGTGAAGAACGAAAACGCCCCATCTGATATTGCAAGATGATGCTTCTGGGAACGTCGATGAGATTGTGCCTAGGTTTATCTAAAAACCGGATTAGTTGTTTTATCCATTCATGAATTGCTTCTTCTTCTTCTTCTTCTTCTTCTTCTTCTTCTTTCTGCTGCTTTTCTTCGCTTCCTCCCCTTCCCCCTCACCCCATCTTCTTTTCTCCTATTTATTTCCTTTTTTCTCCTCTTCTTCTATTTCTTTATTTTCCCCTGTTTTCCCTCAATTAAATTCTTTATCTTCTTCCTCTACTGATTCTATTTTCTTCGTCTTTTTTCTTAATTATATTTTTGCTTCTTCTCCTTGTCCTTCTTTGTTTCTTTCTTTCATTATTTTTTTACCTTTCTTTCTTTTTTCTTTCTTTCATTATTTTTTTTACCTTTCTGTCGTTTTTCTTTCTTTCATAATTTTTTTACCTTTCTGTCGTTTTTCTTTCTTTACTTATTTTTTTTACCGTTCTTTCTTTTTTCTTTCTTTCATAATTTTTTACCTTTCTTTCTTTTTTCTTTCTGTCTTTATTTTTAACCTTTCTTTCTTTCTTCCTTTCATTATTTTGTTACCTTTCTTTCTTTTTTCTTTCTTTCTTTCTTTTTTTATATTTCTTTCTTTTTACTTTCTTTCTTTATTTTGTTACCTTTCTTTCTTTTTACTTTCTTTCTTTTTTACCTTTCTTTCTTTTTTCCTTTCTTTATTTTGTTACCTTTCTTTTTTCTTTCTTTCTTTCTTTTTTACCTTTCTTTCTTTTTCTTTCTTTCTTTCTTTTTTACCTTTCTTTCATTTTTCTTTCTTTCTTCATTTTTTACCTTTCTTTCTTTTTTCTTTCTTTTATTATTTTTTTACCTTTCTTTCTTTTTTCGTTCTTTCTTTAGTTTTTTACCTTTCTTTCTTTTTTCTTTATTTCTTTATTTTTTAGCTTTCTTTCTTTTTTCTTTCTTTCATTATTTTTTTACCTTTCTTTCTTTTTTCTTTCTTTATTTTTTACCTTTCTTTCTTTTTTCTTTCTTTCATAATTCTTTACCTTTCTTTCTTGTTTCTTTCTTTCTTTATTTTTTTATATTTCTTTCTTTTTTCTTTCTTTCTTTTTTACCTTTCTTTCTTTCTTCCTTTCATTATTTTGTTACCTTTCTTTCATTTTTCTTTCTTTCATAATTTTTTACAATTCTTTGTTTTTTCTTTCTTTATTTATTTTTTACCTTTCTTTCTTTTTTCTTTCTTTCTTCCTTTCATTATTTTTTTACCTTTCCTTCTTTTTTCTTTCTTTCATAATTTTTTACCTTTCTTTCTTTTTTCTTTCTTTCTTTATTTTTTACCTTTCTTTCTTTTTTCTTTCTTTATTTTGTTACCTTTCTTTCTTTTTTCTTTGTTTCTTTTTTACCTTTCTTTATTTCTACCTTTCATTATTTTGTTACCTTTCTTTCTTTTTTCTTTCTTTATTTATTTTTGTACCTTTTTTTCTTTTTTCTTTATTTCATTACTTTTTTAACTTTCTGTCTTTTTTCTTTCTTTCATTATTTTTTTACCTTTCTTTCTTTTTTCTTTCATTCTTTATTTTTTACCTTTCTTTCTTTCATTATATTTTTACCTTTCTTTGTTTCTTTCTTTTTTCTTTCTTTGTTTCTTTCTTTCTTTCTCATCACACACTATTTCTCTTTTGCTTTTTATATTCTTTGTTTTCAGTAATCACATTTTCCATTTTGTTTACTTTTTTTCATTCTCCTTCCTTTCTCTTCACATTTTTTCTTTTGATTTTTTCAAATCATTTTCTGCACCACCACCTCCACCATCATTTTATTCATTTGTTATCTTCATCTATTCCCCGTGTTTATGCCGCCATTTTCAATCTCCAATGTTGGCTTCACTATTTTGAAACTGAAATGCAAATGAATTATGTTAAACATGACTAAATACACCACAACTTCGAAATGAATAAAACCAACTTCTATATTATTTATTACCGTGCAGTTGACCATTTATTTATTTTAACTATATATATGTATATATATATATATATATATATATATATATATATATATATATATATATATATATATATATATATTATATATATATATATATATATAAAATGAAAATTACAATTGAATTTACCAAAAAATGATCCACGATGGTAAAATTAAAGTAAATTATAAATATTAAAGAATTAATATTTATAAACTTATCTCAGCCAGATATAAAAGCTCGATAATACCAAATAGGAAATAGAGCTTATAATATGAGCAAACAGTTAATGAAATATATTAAAAAATACTTTGAAATGAGTTAAAACATATTTAATTTGAAAAGGAAACACTAGATAAATGGATCTAGTGTTTCCTTTTCAAATTAAATATGTTTTTAACTCATTTCAAAGTGTTTTTGAACATATTTCATTAACTGTTTGCTCATATATATATATATATATATATATATATATATATATATATATATATATATATATATATATATATATATATATAATGACTGTAACGTCTTGCCAAACGAGTGCCACTCCCTCGGACACTTAAAGTCCATGAGCCCAAATGGAGTATCTATACACAGATGATGTTACAGAGTCTTAGCTTTGTACGATCGCTATGTTTCTCTCTCGGTTCAAAATGTTGAGATCTAGCAACAAGCAAGAGCAAGATAGCCAGCAACAAATTAAACTGCAGACCGGCTTAATACGGATGCTGGTCTCCCGATTTATGTTTTTTTTAAATCAGAGATTTGCTTCTCCTAGAAAGGTTGCCTTCACCACGGCTTACGGGAGCCCTCTCCACCCCAACACATATATACATACACACAAACATACACGGTGCTAGTTGGCCGTTGACCGCCCTTTGAAAGGTCTGGTTTTTAATCCTTCAGGGAGACAAGCCGCCCTCCTCACCAAACAAGTCTGGTGGGGGAACCAGTTTAGTCGCCGGTGAGCCGACCATGGGGCAGGTAGTATTGGGTTACATGTATATATATATATATATATATATATATATATATATATATATATATATATATATATATATATAGGTAGAATAAATGTCATGAAGTTAGTTTAACCTATATTTGCCTTTTATATAGTTCTGGCCCTTCTCCTGTTCTGATGAGAACATTTAGCTTCGAAATGCCATGGTCTAAAGCGGTTTTAATTTAATTTTCTCCTTAACTTTTCCTTATTGTTTTGATGATATAATAGAGTCATACATAACTTATATTTCTCATCTTTCATTTAACATTAAGCATACATATATATATGTGTGTATATATATATATATATGAATATATATATATATATATATATATATATATATATATATATATATATTAACTGTATCCTCAGTAATTATTGCCTTTCATAGTTGTAGTTTTCTCAGCACATTTCGGGCCAACTAATCCTCTGCCTGCTTTGGGTAGGATTGAAAGCAGCAGAAACCGTACTGTGTAAAAAAACAAAAAAACAAAAAAAAAAACAGTGCGTAGAAAAACAAGAAAATATTAAGGAACCTCCTTTCTCATTATTTATACAGTTTTTGTTTTCTGTCTGTTGTTCTCACGTTTGGATCATTTAACCTTTTAGCCATGCCAGACAATTTGTTCGTGAATTTTAAAAACAGAAAATTTTCGTTACTTAAAACTAACTAACATCCTGGCATTCTATGTAAAGTAAATGTATGTAAATAGTAAGGAACTGTTATCTGTCATAATAATTGTCATTAGACAACCAAACAAATTACGATACCGATTTATTAATGTGGGGAAAATACAAACAAAAATAAAAGATTGTCTTTGTCTACAAGGATTTCTCCTTTGCTGCTAAAAGCCAGAGATGACCTTTATGAAGAGATAATATATTTTGATACTAGACAAAAGTTTAAAGAATAGAGTCAATTTACCGAATAAATTGATTGACCAAATAAAATTAAACTGCTCCTCCTCCTCCTCCTCCTCCTCCTCCTACTACTACTACTACTACTACTACTACTACTACTACTACAACAAGATTTCATTAGAGTGTTATTACTTGAATTATTCGGAATACTGTTCTAATCTTGAATGTTATTCGGACGAGGTTTCAGTCGATGTAACCTCCGACCTTCCTCAGACGTATCTTGTCGAATTCAGAAAATCTTTCTGTCGAATTCGGGAATCTTTCCTTCGGACGCGGGAATCTGCACGGAATTTGGAATGGGATCCTTCACTTAATGCACAGGCGTAGCATGCTCTCGTTCCGTCGGGCATGAAATCCCGTGCAGATTCCCGAGTTCGAGAGAGAAATTCTCGAGTTCGAAAGAAAAGTTCTCGGGTTTAAAAGAAAGATTCCGGAGGTCAACAAAATGACTCCCGAGTCCAACTGAAAGATTCCCAAGTCTGACAGAAAGATTATCGAGTTCGACAAAGTAGACATGAGAAAAGATCGAAGGATACACCGGCCGAAACGTTCTTCGAGTGACACCCGAGATGATGGCAGTAGTCCGAATAATCCAAGAAATACGAATCATCAATGCTCATCGAAAAAATGCGAAAATAAAACATTCATTAAATTATAGATAAGTAATTTGCATATTTATTTTTTGCGGACTGTTACCCTCATCTTCATAGTTGTTTTTGTTTCACTACATTTCGGCCAACTTATCCTCTGGCCTTCTTCAGGTGATTAACCGTGACAGGGTAGGAATGCTTAGACTTTTTGCTGCATCCCCAGTTATTACTGCCTTTAATAGGTTTTGTTTGTCTCGCCACGTTTTTGGCCAACTAATCCTCTGACCTGCTTTGAGTAGGATTGGAACATATCTTCAGACCATACTCACCTGGAACCATAGAGATTTAACGCCTTTATCCACTGTACAACGGGCTCCGATGGGCGATCAAGTCTAAGTTTTCGTTCCTATCTGATCTTCAATAGTCGGGTCCGTACCAAATGGTATTATATATTATTTTATTGTATTAGTTCAGAGGATGAGTTGGCCAACAAATTGTGAAACAACTATGAAGATGATGATAACAGTCTACAAATAAATAGATAAATATTCATTGTTTAGACGAGTGTTTTTCCCACCGTTCAGCAAGACTCTTTTGTAGTCGGTACAAAGAACACTAACTTCCGCTTTCGAATAATCCTTTTGTTGAATAGTAGGTTCATTCACAAAAAATGCACACACATTAGCATTAGTGGAGTCACACACACACACACACACACACACACACACACACACACACACACACACACACACACACACACACACACACACATATATATATATACACACACACACACATATATATATATATATATATGAATTTCCCCAATGCATTTTTGTGTGCTATACAGCTCTGTAATTAAATTTATGTCAACTTCGTTTTCATTCATGCCAATTATTTTTAATAATAGGAGTTGAACTTTTATGATTATTGTTAACGTTGGTGTTATTATCGTTTGAAATAATAATAATAATAATAATAATAATAATAATAATAATAATAATAATAATAATAATAATAATAACCAGCGGGACCTGTTGAAATTCCACAGTGGACTCTTTCATATGTAATACATTGATGTTGGCATTTTTGTGGATGTTCAGCGTAAATGAAGACACTCTGATATTATTGTAGCTCTTTTGTTAAAACTGCAAAAGTATTTATCTAAGGTAGCAGGGACGCCCGGCATAGCCTGGTCGTAAAATATGCTTAAATTTGAAAAATATGATATTTTAATTTATGCAGATTTCGTATATATTACTATAAGAGTCAATTTTCGATCCATTCTTATATATTATAAACTTGTGATTTCAAAAATAAAAATATATCCATATGGCTTGGGTGCATCAGCTTCAATCGAAACCGAAACCAAAACTTATGAAGAAAAAAAAGAATGTATGTATATATAACTTGAGTTCTTACAGCTATAATCGAAACCGAAACCAAAAGTGATGAAGAATTATAGGTAAAATTATTTGTTATAAGAAATGGAAAGGCATAACAATTAAACAACAGACACTCGAAAGAAAAAAAATGTGATACACAGAATAACACATGCTATCGTATTAATATATAGATTAAAATATTTTATGTGCCAAAAAACAGTTTTTCATGAAACTATTTTAGTTAAAACAATGTTGTAATAAAATAATTTATTTAGAAAAAGGAACTGTCATTTAATATATATATAACTTAGATTTAATGTTTTTATAAAAATATTAAGTACTCATCCACTTATTGATCCGTGCTGAAATAATAACATTATTATTCAAAAAGTCATTCTTAACATGTGAGGGGGGTGTTTCGGGTTAGGGTACAGGTTGTTTTGGTATTTATTTTGGTGCTTTTGCAGAGAAGGAACCGTGCTGAAATAATGATTTTTGAAACCCATTCTTAATATGGGGAGCGGAGAGTGTTTTCTCTACTTTCACCTAACAAGTATTAAATAAAATGGTACCAGTGCACTTACTGATCCGCGCTGAAATAATAACGTTATTATTTAAAAAAAGCATTCTTAACATGGGGAGGGGAGGTTTTCTTGTACCTATTCTGTACTTTGACCTTACAATTGAATTTAAAAAAATATATAATAAAACTTTAATTAAACGTGGAAATACGATTTAAAAAAATAGCGCGGGCCACTCTCTGCATTAGCACCAAATATTTTATGTACAAACCCAGTTTCGTTTCGCTAATAACGTGTGACTAAGTTCGAGGTTTAATAACCTGCATCTGGGCTTTGTTTACATGTTACAGCAATTAGTAGTAGTAGCGATAATATTTTTTAATTAACGAAGACCTCAGCGTCTCTCTCTCTCGCTCTCTTGCTTTCTCTCTCTCTCTCTCGCTTCCCCCCTCTCTCTATCGCAATAAACAGATGTAAAGAAAAATAAACAATGAAAAAAAACAAAACAAATAAATGCTTAATTTTTGTCCCCCACCGCCCGAGTTGTTTTATCGTTTTTATTACGGAATAACTTAAAATCAATTATTTCTTAACAACTTTTGAAAGATAAAGCACTACACTTTATAGAATTAAAAACAGATATAGCAGTGAGAACACGCTTATATATATATATATATATATATATATATATATATATATATATATATATATATATAGAGAGAGAGAGAGAGAGAGAGAGAGAGAGAGAGAGAGAAAGAGAGTTAATGGTTTCGTTTCGCTGTGTCGCTTTTTTTCATGAATGTTGAGGCTTCATAACGTTGTAATAGGAGTAATAATAATATTACGAAAACATCAGTCGCTCGCTATCTCTCTCTCTTTCTCTCTAAAGAAATGTAAAAAAAATAAACAATGAAAATTGCTCATTTTTTTTCTCCGCCGGCAGAGAGATTTGTTATTGATTTTATTACGTAATAACTTAAAATCAATTATTTCTTAACAACTTTTGTAAGATAAAACCCTACATTTCATAGAATTAAAAACAAATATATCTGTGAGAACACGCTAATCGAAAAGAACCTAGAGCGTTCGTAAATGTGTATTCCGAAATTAAATATCTATTCCAGAATAATATCTCAACCAATCAAATTTGCCGGAAAGCGTGACACACAAAATCTCAACCAATCAAATTTGCTGGAAAGCGTGACACACAAAAGAACACACACGCTATTGTATTAATATATAGATAATAATTATAATGAATATATAATGGATTTCTAATCAATATATAAACAAATACGTAAATAAATAGCAGTATGTTTTCAAAGGTAATAATTTAACAACGGAACAACATATTTTTTATTTTATGACAAAGAAATTGAAAAGGTTACGAAGGGTATGAGTGGAATGTTCCATATATGTCCATAGACACAACGTATATATATATATATATATATATATATATATATATATATATATATATATATATATAAACTAGTTGGCAGAACGTCGTTGCCCGGTCGTACAATACGCCTAAACATGATATTTTCATTTATGCAAATTGCGAATGTATTATTATAGAATCAATCCTCTATTGAATGTTATGCATTACGGGGAATAATTTGCCCGGTGAACTAATTCACAAATAAATAAATAAATAAATAAATAAGTAAAAATAAAAAAATAAAAATGATAATGTCGTTCATCAAATTCCGTCTGTGATTGTTTACAATGTCACATCAGCTAATATTTGGGCTTGACGATGAATGCCCTGGAAAAGTCACTTCTGATTAATGTTTAGTTATAACATGTGCAAACGAAGAAATGATTTGCAGCAATTTTAAATGGTACCTCTTCTTTTATTGTAAATTGAACTCGTTAATTAAAAATGGTACCTCTTCTTTTATCGTAAATTGAACTCATTAATAAGAACGAATTAAAATAAAATGGTGAGGTACACACGGGCTTGAGCAGGGGACTATTCGATCTGTAGTCGAATGCTCAACCACTAAGCTATATCTAAAGATGACAAGATGCTTTTTAAGAAAAAATGATTTGCTGAGATTTTATTATCCCCCTTGGCTAGTGTAACGTAAAATATTCTTTTGTAAAAATTCTCCTTTTTCATCTATGAGAAAGAAAGACTATTTTTTGTCATGGGACGATCCCAATATTTTTCCCGATTCCGATACAATTACCGATTCCGATTCCGATTCTTTATAAATCTCTAAATATTTAACTATAGAGTTATTATTTTCCCCGCTTTCTGTAAAAAAAGCACATGTGAAATATGCAGATATTTTCCTGAACGTGAATTTCACTGGTATTTGGAAATCAATAGATATTTATTATTTTATCACTTATTGACAGCAATGGAAGATTTTTCTTTAAATAAAATAAAATAAAATAAAATAAAATAAAAAGACAATTAAAAGAATCGTTTTGGCATCGGAAAATAGGCATCAATTTTTTCGATTCCGATACCGATTCCGATACCCACAAATTTGTCGATTTTTTCGATTCCCGATTCCGATTAATCGTCACAACACTGCTATTTTTAGAATCGGAGTCACTTATCTGATGAATTTCTGTAAAAAACATATCGAAGAACAATGCCAGACATATAAATTATCTTTGTGTGAAATTTGTAATAGCTAGGCTTAGTGACATTTATATGATATTAGAGATATATGTCGCTCTGAGTACTATTTCTTGCCGTAGCGGCGTACTAAAACGACTTTCGCAGATAGTTTTTCCTTGTTCTTCAATGACATGTACTCCACTGAACTAAAATCTCGAGTTTCTGTCCACAAAATTTCCCATTTGTGAAACTCATTACCACAGTACTGCTTTCCTACAGAAAATAGTAATTCCTTAGTATATTTTTTATAGCCAAGTTGTTGAAACATTTCACGGCATATTTTCTCTCCTTCGTTACGTTTATTATGCGTGACTCCAGTTCGATCTTGAGAAACAACGGATATCCCCTGTAAACGTGGCCGCTTGTGTAATTTTGAGGCAAGAGTTGCGCAATCACCAACCCAAAAAACCTGAGTCGACACTGCTTGATTTCAGTGGCAAAGAAAAGTCCGAGACGATCGGAAACAACGCTGAGATAAACAGAGACACATACAGCACCTGGTATTTTCAAATGGTCACCCATTTAAGTACTACCCATACTTAACGTCGCTTAACTTCAGTAATCTGACGTAAATAGATGTGTCCAGGTGCTTATGTCGTATCATAATAATAATAATAATAATAATAATAATAATAATAATAATAATAATAATAAAACAATAATAAAAAAACAGTATTCTCTCAATCGCTCGACAGACTTCACATGAGACTACGTCTCTTTCGCCCAGATCTTACAATTCTTGATTTTCACGATATTGTTGATAAGATCGTTCGTTTAAAACATGCTGTCCCTTTGTCTAAAATAAATCCTGTTCATGACTTACGATGCGCCTGCAATAAGTCTCCAAACTTTTTTTTCGTATGATCACACTTGTTTATAGTACACGCATTAAACTCTAGTCTCCTTCGAAGTAATCTCCCTCGGTTGCAATGCACTTGTTGTACCGTACAAACAATCTCTAGAAGTCCCCTTATGTGAGCGAATCAATGCCCCCCTCACAACCTCTTTCAGTCCTCCTCAATTGTTTCATAAAGACAACCTCTAAAGCTTTCCTTGAGCTTAGGGAATAAAGTCACGAGAAGTAAAGTCTGGACTATAGAGAGGGTGATGAATTGTCTTGATGCCCATCTAGCTCAAATAATCTGCGACAAGGAAGGAGCTGTAGATTGGGGCAGTGTCCTTGTGGAAATGCGACTGATCCGATTTGAAAAGTGCTGACCTCTTTCAACGAAATCACTTTCTGAACTCCCTTAAAACCTTAACATTGTGTTCTTCGTTGACTGTCTATGCAGTGGAAATCCAATGCATGTAGATCCTGTCTATGCTGTCAAAAAAGGTCTATCAGCATAACTTTCTGGGTGGATTTCCTCGTTTTGACCTTCTTAGGCCTGGGAGAGCGAGCATGCTTCCATTGTAATCTTGATCTCTTTATCACAGCAGTAAATCCAGCTTTCGTCGCAGGTCAGCAGAGCATCAAGAACTGCTCAGCTTGACTATCTCCCTGCTATCATCACATCGCCTTTCTTTTTGATCTTCTCTGAGCAACCTTTGGGACAAACTTCATTCGAATCTTCCGCATCCTCAGTTCCTCGCGAATAATTTTCTGTACAGTTCCCACACTGACATCAAACTGTGCATTTGTTGTCTCTATAGACACACGACTGGTCCTTAACCATGAAATTCTTTATTTGGCCAATCAACTCTGGTGTTCACTTCTTTACACTTTCCACACCTTCGATAATCTCTCACAAACTCCCCGCTTTCCTTGAATCTCTTATGCCGCTCAAAAACTAACGCTCGATTCACACAAGATGATGTGAAAGAAGTCGGAGGCATTCCATACGTTTCTGTAGCATTTTCCCACGTTTAAAACAGAATTTTATTGCATATCGTTCTTCTAAAATGTCCTCACGTCCAGATTGCATTTTTGAAATTCATTAGCTGTTACTATCAGGCTTTATTTGGATGTATTCCAATTCCTGCTGTAGCTGTTAATTTGAACGTGAAATCATAAAGATTGGTCAGTCATCTCATAAGATGTATAGCAATAACGTATTGAATTTCCAATAGTTTACGACAATTTTAAATTGCCTGCGCAATAAAAAAAAAAGTCTCAAAATGTATTTAAGGCACCTCGTACCTTATTAATTCCTCCAGACAAATATTTTCTAACCAAATGGACATTGCCTAATGCTTACTCTTACTTCCATCTACATGTGTAACAGAGCGCGGACGCGCGTTTTCAAATGCCGAGACGTGTGCAAAGTACGTCACGGTAGGTGATAAGGAAAACGCTATAAAAAGGAGAGAAGGAACAGACGTCCGAGAGAAGGAGAATGATCGCGTTAGCGACGTGGATGGCGTCACAGCCGTAACGAAAAGTCACACGTGGCAGGAGAATGAGAAAATAAATGCTGTTGTTACAAAAAAGGAGTTGAGTTATTACTTCTATGTTCCTTTGCAACGCGTTAACCGTTACACACGTTACAGCTGCATTATTTCGATTATTCGGACTACTATTTTCGTCTTGGGTGTTATTGTTATAACGTTTCGACCGATGTAACTTCCAACCTTCTTCAGGTGTATCTTGTTGAATGACAATCTTTCTGTAGAAATTCGGGATTCTGCATAGTATTCCAAACAAAACTTTTAATTCAAAGGGGTAAGCATGCTCTTGTTCCGTCAGCCATGACCAGGTAGACGTTTTAAGTAATTCGAAATTGTATTCTTCATATCGCCCGAACATGGGATTAAAACCAGGCCAAAACTCAAACAAAACAACCTGTCTTCTCCCTTGAGGCTCATTATTACGAATATCCGTGGGCTTAGAACTAATTTAAATGATGTTGAAGCATTTCTCCTAACAAACACCCCGGATATCTTAGCACTAAGTGAGACTAAACTACACACCTCCATCCCCTCTAACTACTTTAACATGCTTGGATACCTCTCACTCTGCCGTAAGGACTCTGACAGACATATGCATGGGCTTAGAGTCTACATTCGAAACACCCTCCCCTTGACTAGAGAAACTAAACTAAAATCGGACGATCAAGCCTTTATGTGCTTTAGACTTAACATGCAACATAACATTATCTACTTTTATTTTATCTACCGCTCTCCCTCGACCCAGGACTGTACCCTAATAAACAGTCTCTGAGAGCATAGATACATCACTTTCCCTCGACACTAGCGCATAAGTGCATGTATTTGGTGACTTCAATGTCCACCACAGCAACTGGCTTGGATTTTCTACTTACACAGACGCAGCTGGTACAACAACACATAACTTCTCTATATCTCATTCTCTATCACAGATAGTTACGTTTCCAACCCGTTTCCCAGACCAGCAAGAACAACACGCATCACTTCTAGATCTGTTTCTGACCACAGTTCCTGATGACTGTGTAACGAATGCCCACAGCCCTCTTGGGAACGCCGATCATGCAGTGGTAATGGTTGATATTGCAATAAACTCTAGAGCCTAAACTGAAGAACCACTGCTCAAAACAACGAGATATACAAAATATCTTTTCACTTTCTGCCGAACATTGCGCAAATGAAACCACTGAATAGTTCAAAGCGGCAATTGAAGCACATGTTCCCACACGCAAATTCTATAGCAAACCCCACTCTCCCCAATAATTCACTTCAACTTGTGCAACTGCCATAGCGCAAAGGCAGCATGCGTACCGCAAATTTAACCGACATAAGTCCAGTTCAAACAGACAGAAGTACATAGAAGCCAGAAATAACTGTAAGAAAGAAATAGTGACAGCTAAGAGAGAATTTACTAAAATCACCCAAAAACTCATCGAAGCACAGAAATTAGGAACAGTGTATTAAATAATAGGTAATCAACAATTCCCCGACAATCCAACAACTGAGAAGGCTAACATGCTTGCCAGACGGTTTGCCTCCAACTCCACACTGGACCCTGCTAACCACCCCTTCCTGACTTTCCTTTGCAGACAGAGGCCACACTAGACGATCTGAAAATCACCCCTGCTCAGGTGCATGCTATCATAAGAAAGCTTGACGCTGCAAAAGCATGTGGGCCTGATCTCATCCCGGCTGTGCTATTAAAAAAGTGCTCCGTCGAAGTAGCTCCAGTTCTCTCCAAACTTTACAACAAATGCCTTAATGAATCTTGCTTTCCTGCCTGCTGGAAAACTGCTTCTATAGTGCCAGTTTTCATAAATTCTGGCGAAAGAACTAACTCAGTAAATTATCGCCCCATTAGCCTCCTCCCACTTTTCGCCAAAATATTGAGACCATTATTAACCAAGCTCTAGTCCCTCGCCTTACACCTTACAGATGCTAAACTTCTGACTGACTAACAATATGGATTCAGGCAAGCCCGTACCACAGCAGACATCCTAACTCTAATCTCAGAACGTATATACCATTCACTTGACAAAGCGGGGGAGGGTAGAGCGGTAGCACTAGATATATCTAAGGCTTTTGACATGATATGGCATGAGGGTCTTCTCAAGAAAATTAGATCATACGGCATCACTGGAAGAATACATAACATAATTAGATCCTTCTTAGATGAGAGAAAAATCCAGGTTTTCCTTGATGGTCGTACATCTAAACAATATGATATAAATGCGGGAGTGCCTCGGGGATCTATCCTTGGACCTCTGTTATTCCTAATATTCATAAATGACCTCCCTGACAAAATTGTCTGTGAGATGGGTATGTATGCTGACGACACCACGCTCTATAACAGATACGACAGGAAAACAAATGAACACATATCTAAAGAAATGGCAGAAACACTAGAGGAAGACCTCCGATCCGAAGTAGATGGGGACAAAAATGGATGGTCACGTTCAATGCTGCCTAGACTAAACTTGTTTCCTTCAATAATTACAAGAAACCTTCCCTACCGCCAATAGCAATGTCCAATGACTCTTTATCTGAAAGTACATTTTTAAACTCCCGGCCTAACGTTCACAGGAAACATGAGTTGGAACAATTATATTGCCAGGACCGCTGCGAAGAAGGTGGGTTCTCTCTCCCATGCTAGAAAGCTATTAACGCCTGAAAGTATCCTATACCTCTATAAGGCCACCATTTGCTCATGTATGGAGTATTGTTGTCATATTTGGGCTGGTGCATCTGCCACTAGTCTCTCGCTCCTAGAAAAGGTTCAAAAGAGAGTCGCCAATCTGATAGGTCCTGAACTGTCGTCTAAGCTTCAGCCTCTGTCCCATCGACGAAATGTGCAAGTACTTTAACGGTGAAGGCTCTGACGAATTGCAAGCACTTGTGCCCCCCGACAAACCTGACAAGCAGCTAAATCCCACCCCTTCACAGTAGCGATCCCTAGATGCAAGAAAGCCTTCTACACCAGTAGTTGCTTCCCCAGAACAGCTAGACTTTGGAATTCCCTTCCGGGTCACTGCTTCCCCGACTGTACTGACATGCAGAAGTTCAAGTGCAAGGTGAACCGACATCTTGCTGCCCAACTTCCTACACAGTACCCCTGATGCTTATGTCCCTGTTAGTAGCCCCCCTACAACAAAGTGGCAATGTGCCTTGTTTAGAGTGAAAATGTAATAAAAAAAGATGTAACTTCCAGAGAAGTACTTTATCCGTTGCCTCACGGATCTTTTTGAAATTCCGTGCAGATTCACGAGTTCGACAAAATATTTTCCGAGTTCGACAAGATACACATTGAAGAAGGTCGGAGATTACGTCGTTCGAAATGTTGTGCAAATAAGACTCAAGATATGCACAGTACTACAAGATTATGACTCCCCACATATAAAAAAGTAAAAAAACATAAAGCTTTTTATTTTAATTTCAAACGCAGATGTTTTAATTTGAAATTCAGTTGTTTTATTTTAGGATGAAAAGGTGTGAATTGAAAGTTTTGCGAGTAGGCAGAGATTGGGGCAGTTCCAAATTAGAAATTGATTCCGACTCTTTCTTATTCTAGTTTTTTTTTTAATGTTTCTTTTCTTTTTTTTTGTAGACAGGATTCAATTATATATATATATATATATATATATATATATATATATATATATATATATATATATATATATATGTGTGTGTGTGTGTGTGTGTGTGTGTGTAGATATATATATATATACATACATTTCTCTCTCTGTCTCTATCTCTGTCTCTCCCTGTCTCCATGTCTCTTTCTCTCTCTCTCTCTCTCTCTCTCTCTCTCTCTCTCTCTCTCTATATATATATATATATATATATATATATATATATATATATATATACACACACACGAGCTGATCGCAAATAATCGTTTCCAAATCATTTTACCGTGAAATTTGGTGTTTGGAGTAGTTTAGTGAATGGCGTCGATTATCTCTGTGAATGGTTGCTTGAATTTCAACGTGAAGAAATACTTGGAATTTCACGGCACCAGTTTCGTATGCAAAAGCAACGCGGAACATTTTAGGAATTTGATATTTCACCTCTAACAAGGACGAAACTGCAGAGACACGTATAAGTATGTAACATGGTATAGTCCTTCCATCTGTACTGTGAACAAGTGCGCGTGTTGTATTGCGACCACGAAGCAGGCGTTCTTGTTCCTCCTTAAAATAGTACGTCATAACGCGCTCGCAGAGATGTTGACTATTTCTCCGTTCTTTTTACATCTGCAATAATAGAGACAATTAAAAGAATTATAAATAACACCATTATATGATTCTTATTTTTTGTAACTGGAGTGTTACCGCGTATCAAGGCCCAAAGGCCACTCGAGGATAAGGGTTAATGAATGTAAGGTGGTCGTGTAGTAATCGTTAATGGTGTAAATTGAATAGAACTTGATTATTTATGAGGACGGCTCAACAAGAACTTGTTTACATTGGATTTGATGGCTACCATGTTGTATCCAACCGGGAAGTAGGAGAGCAGAACAGTGTTCCACAGGCGGGAACCCTGGGAAAGAAGCTTTGTTCATGGAATCTGCGTTTAGATTAAGGCACAGATAAAGAGTGGTGGGTGAATCGTTTATAGTGGTTGTAGCTTGTCGAGTGTTTTTTTGTGAAAGCTTTGTAAGGGGGTACCATAGTTTGGAGTTTGATCTATGTCCTAGAACACTACATCTAAAATTTCAAGTGTTTAGACCCAAAATTGGTGGAGGAGTTTCGTAGAGTTTTCAAAGGTCAAATCGTTGAACTTTAACCTCGTGACAGCCAAATTTCTGGTTGAAAACCGATTAAAAGATTTTCCCGGATCTCATTACCCATTATCTAAAATCTTCAGTCTGTAGACTTAAAATTGACAGTAGATTGTTAGGGAAATGAACACAGAGAGACACATGCAAACATACAGACAGACAATTTCACTTATATATATATATATATATATATATATATATATATATATATATGTATGTGTGTGTGTTAAAATGCCTCTGTGTGTGTGTGTGTGTGTGCGTGTACATTTCCCTACAAAATAACTCTGTCAATTTTCAGTCTAGAGACTCGAGATTTGAATTGAGAGGTATTGAGATTTAAGAAGATCTTTGTAATAGGTTTTCGGCCAGAAATTTGTCTGTTAGGGGTCAAAGTTCAACGATTTGACCTTTGAAAACTCTACAAAGCTCCTCCGCCTATTTTGGGTCAAAACACTTGAAATTTTAGATGTCAGTTTTTTTGGACATGGATCAAACTTTTTAAGTTGATTTAAGCCCAAAACAATAAATGTTAAAGGGTCCAAATGGAGGTTAAAGTGAAAAAAAAAAAATGTTACCTCTGCGGTCTCTACCAAATTACTCAGCTAATTTCTGGTCCAAACATTTGAAATTTTACATAAATTGTATCTATATATGATATACGAGATATGGCAAGTTTTTTAATGGGTTTGGATCGAAAATTTGAGTTATCAAGGGGTCAAAGTTCAAAAGATTTGAGCTTTGCGGTGTCTAGCAAACTACTCAGCCAATTATCGGTCTAAACATTTGAATTTTTTTCATAACGGGTATGTGGCAAGCAATTTATCGATTTTGAGGCGAAAATTTCGCTGCCGATAGGTCAAAGTTGAAAAAGTTCACCTTTGCAGATTCTACTAAATTTCTCCGCCAATTTTGGGTCTAAAGACTGGAAATTTTAGATGTAAGTAACTCTGACATGGGTAAAACTTTTATTTTGATTTGAGATCAAAATAATGAATGTTAGGAGGTAAAATTTGGGGTCAAAGTAAAAAAAAAATACCTCTTCGGTCTCTACGAAATTACTCAGACAATTTTTGGTCTAAACATTTGAAATCTTACATAACGTATTCCCACGCAGGGCACGTTATGAACAGTACATAGGGCTTGAACAACTGCTAGTATATATATATATATATATATATATATATATATATATATATTTGAACTGCTAGTATG
>NC_136512.1:17508202-17515702 GCF_053919585.1 Euprymna scolopes
AAACCATAAAAATTGGTCAGTCATGTCATAAGATGTATAGAAATAACATACTGATTTTTCAAGAGTCTATGACAATTTTAAATGCTTGTACAAAAACGCCAGGAAACTAATTGACGGTACCTCGTAGTTCAATTGTGCACGTAACGCTGTTATCCTCTCCACATTGAGCGCGAAATATAAATCGTGGTTCTTTGTAACTACGGAGAACACAAAGATCTTAAATGTTTCGGCGCCGTATTGGTGATATTTATTTATTTTATTTTTATTTACTTACTCCTTTTTTAAGGCAAAGAAATAAATTGCGCAATTAAAGAGAAAAGATGGCGGCGGCAGTTGCGAGAGGAGCGTGGAAACTAAATAAACTAACAGGAAGTTGATGGCGGTGGATATTAAACGAATACCGGAAGTTGATCAACGGCTGCCATTTTAGGCGGCGGCGTTGTTTTATAGAAGTAAACAAAGAAAGCCAAGAAACTTTGTTTGTTTGTCTGCGATCGAGGGCGAAGTTTAAAAAAAAAAAAAAGAAAGAACGAATTTGAAAATATAAAAAATAAATAAAAATATAAAAGAAATGGAATTAGATTTCATAATAAAAAGAAAGTGAAGACAGATGTTTAACCGGAGCTATTCCCTCGGGACAAAAGCTAACAGAATCCAGGCTATTGTCGAGATGGCTTATTCCGTGTTGACAAAGCTTTTGTGCAGTTCTAGGAGGTTCACCATTCCAGACTTTCCTTTTTAGCTAGGAGTGCAAAAAGGTACATACATATCTTGCAAGGTTTATGATCATCTCGGATCAGATTTTTTACTACATCTATTATATAAAGGAAATATGTCTGCGTGTTGGTTTCTTTTCTTTTTTCGGTCGCACGGGCACTCCCTTTTATTTTTATTGAAAGAAAAGGTGTTTTGATTTACTAATTAATTTTTTTGAGGCAGGAGATTTTTCCAGCACACCGGCAACAATAAGTGTTCAATATCCGGAAAATAGGTTCTTCTCTTTGTAACCCTTTTGCCGAAATATTTGGTGAAAGGGGTTGTCGCGTACTTCATTTTTTTTGGGGGGGGGATTACATTTCCGTGTTTTAATCTGTTTATTTATTTTTGGAATAGTTGTGGAACTATTGATGAAAGTGCTCAATATCCTTATTATAGCATATGTGTCCAAACCGAACTTCATGCCGACCCGGGCAACGCATTATATAAAAATTACAATATAGCTACATTCCAGCTATGTGCCTGCTCTTTTGCAGTTCTAGAAGTTTCATCCGGCAAAGCTTTCCTTTCTCTCTTTGAGAAGACGGTTGCTTATTGCTAATCGCCTGAGGCGCAATTTCTGGGGAATGCCGACGGTGTGTCCTAAACGGAGGGAGTAGATAGATATCCTGAAAGGTTTATATATATATATATATATATATATATATATATATATATATATAAACGTGTGTGTGTGTGTGTGTGTGTGCGCGTGCGTGTGTAAGATTAACTGCATAGTTCCTATTTACAATGCCTCCCCACGGGACAAAGTTAGACACCAGGGTCGTTTTTTTAACGTGTAGAAAAGGAACAAAAATAAAAATTGTCTCAGTCGTGAAGGATTTCTCCTCCACTGACAGAGGACAAGTAATTGAAGTGCAGCATCTGAAGATCAGATACTACACTTTGAAGTATTTATTTGCTCCCCCCCACCGAGCAAATTAGGCACAAGGCGGATTTTTAAAGTGAGGAGTGAAGGGGAAATGGGGACCAGCTCCCCGGGGAGCAGGGGAGCTGGATAGTGACAATTGGTATAAAGGGTTGCCCCTACATTGACCAAGGTCTTATATATGGGATTTCCCCCACATATGGTCTTTGCTTGCAGTATCTGCCGGAACAGATACTACACTTTGAGATATTAAATCCTTTATTCATGTTAAAAATACATTGAAAATTAACAATGAACAAAACACTTAGGCACATGGCCAACTCAAAAGGGGGGGGGGATTGTGGGTGTTGTTGGTCATCCTTTTCACTCCAGAATTAAACAAAATCAAAAGTTTCTCCCAGCTAGTATCTTTCACCATAATATCACATTCCCCCTTTCATGCTGGGGAACATCCTACTTAACTCCCAATTTTTAAAACATTTTTTATTGACGTGTAAAAACAAAAAAAGATAACAATAAAAATGGTACAATAATTCATTTGTGTCGAGGGCGGGGAGGGGGAAAGGGGGGGATTAGTAGAACCCTCCCAACCCCGTCTAGTTGATAGACTGCCCGTTCCACTAGGTTTGTAAAAGGAACCTGGCTTCTGCGGGTCAGTCTCTAAGTGGGGATGCCCTCTAGATGGGGGTGAATGGAGAAAAGAAAATTTTGTGGGTAAGGATGGGGGTTAGTTTGTATTTCTTTCTCTCCAAGATGAGTGAAATTTAGAGGAGGGGGTGAAAACAAAAATTGCTAGAAAGAGGGGGTGGGGATCTTGGAGGCTTCCTAATCAGGATGGGATGGAACGCACACTCAGCTAGCTGAGAAGCTATTTGTTAAATTTTAATTTACGGAACTGCGCGTTCCATACCTAGGCGGGGAACACGTATTCAAATTTGGCTTCTCTTCGTACACACAGACTTGCTACCTCTATCCATCTTCTATCAAATGCTGCGCGATGCAGCCTTCTTCTATCACATCTGATCTTCACCCGTAGTTGGTGTTTAAAGAAAGCGATCAGATCCTGATCAGAAAAAGCCCCCCCCCCCGGATACTACACTTTGATCTTGTCCCGAAGGCCAAGAAACTGCATAGTTACATTCCAAATATTCTAAATATTTATTTTTCTCAACAAACAACTCTTTCAACACATCAAAATTTCGGTAAATTTTTTACAGATCCGTTTCCTTTTGCATAGACAATCGATTATTATTATTATTATTATTATTATTATTATTATTATTATTATTAGTAGTAGTAGTAGTAGTAGTAGTAGTATCAATATCAAAACTTCTCGTGCATATACATAGAATTTTGTTGCTTAGAAAGAAACATTCATGACAATATTATGTCGGAAAAAAGTAAATTCAAAGAAGAATCAACATCGCGTATTTGTTTAGGTTTACATGGTGAGTTATGATATAACGAAACAGTACTGTATTTGGATGACTATATATATATATGTGTGTGTGCGTGCGTGTGTGTGTATGTGTGTGTGTGTGTGTGTGTGCGTGTCAGGTCATGTCATATACTACTGGTATTTGGATTACTATATATATATATATATATATATATATATATATATATATTTGTGTCAGGTTATGTCATATGCTACTGGTACCATGTAATGCAATACTACCTGCCTCATGGTCGGGTCACCGTCGACTAAACTGGTTCCCCCACCAGACTTGTTTTGTGAGGAGGGTGGCTAGTCTCCCTGAAGGATTAAAAACAAGACCTTCCAAAGGGCGAATGAAACATTTTCGGGGTCAACGGCCAACTAGCACCGGGTGTTTGTGTGCATGTATGTATGTGTGTGTGTTGGGGTGGAGAAGGCTCCCGTAAGCCGTGGTGAAGGCAACCTTTCTAGGAGAAGCAAATCTCTGATTTAAAAAACCATAAAGCGTGAGACCAGTACCCGCATTAAGCTGGTCTGCAGTTTAACTTGTTGATGGCGATCTCGCTCTTGCTTGTTGCTGGATCTCAACATTTTGAACCGAGAAAGAGAGAGACTAAGCTGTCGTACAAACCTAAGACTCTGTAACTTCATCTGTGTATAGATACTCCCTAAGGCATTTGTCTATAAAAATTAATCTTGTAGCGATGGAAGTCATTTTTGGGCTCATGGACTTTAAGTATCTAGGGGAGTGGCACTCGTCTGATAAGACGTTGCAATCATTATATATATATATGGGTATATATATACATATATATATACATATATATATATATATATATATATATATATATATATATATATATATATATATATATATATATAAGGGTAGCTGGGCGTGTAATTGTGAAGGAACGGTTCCTTTCACGAATCGGCGCTGCTTGCGTCCAGTGGTAAGGAGAGACCCAAGACTGACTGGAAACAAGATTTGCGGAGAGCAAACACAGGACCTGGAATACGAAATCTATAAATCTATAAAAGTGAAAGTGTCTGTTTGTCTGTCTGTTTGTCTATGTATGTACATTTCCCTACACAATAACTCTGTCAATATTTAATCTACAGAAATTTGGCTGTTATAGGGGCAAAATTCAACTACTTGACGTTTGAGAACTCTACCAAACTCCTCCGACAATTTCGGGTCTAAACCTTTGAAATTTTAGATATAGGTTCCTTGGACATGGATCTAACTTAATAACTTGATTTGAGCCCCAAAACAATAAATGTTAAGGGGTCATAATAGGTGTCAAAGTTAAAAAAAATGGACCTCTGCGGTTTTTACCAAATTACTAAGACAATTTCTGGTCTAAACATTTGAAATTTTACATAAAGGGTATTCAGAGATAGGGCGAGCTTTTTAATTGGTTTGGGTTGAAAATTTGAGCTAAAAATATATACATCTATGTATGTGTGTTTGCATGCCTTCCTAAAACTTTCGAGATAGGCGACGGATTTTTACAAGATCAGTATCGTTTTGAAGTTCGGCCCTTCAGACAACAAATGCCGACAAATTGGCTGAAAAAAATTAATTTCTTCATCTTCAACGGGTCACTCCTCTACAAGGAGGGGTCACTTTTTTCGCCGATATCTTCAAAAGTCATTCCCTCTTTTCAGTTGTCTAGCCTTAATTTAAACCTACGTCACTTCCGGGTTGTAACAGCAAAGACGTCACGTTTTTTCACGTTCTTTTCCTCCTTTGCCGTACGAGTACGAGCCTATTTTCCTACTACCACTTCTTTTTTTGCTCAACGCACACCTCCAAACACCCGGGCAATGCCGGGCACCCATGATAGTAGTTACCTATTTTAGCATTGATAAGTTATATATATATATATATATATATATATATATATATATATATATATATATATAAAACAATATATATATATATATTTATATATTCTTTGACTTACTTGTAGTTTCATCAAATACTTTTGTATGCAAAATCCGATCCCGCATTTTGCCAATTTCTACCCTCTGATGAGAAGGAAAGTATTTCTTCGAAACTCCGCGGATTAATAACTATCCACTTATCTAGTGTTTCCTTTTCAGATTAAATATTTTTAACTCTTTTTAAAAGTGTTTTTTAACATGTTTTATGAACTATTTGCTCTTATATATATATATATATATATATATATATATATATATATATATATATATATATATATATATATACTACTCAATATAACGACTCAATGCTCTAGAATTTTGTATTGCATTGGTGCAAAAAATAATGTCGTTTTTGATATTAAGTTGAACGTTATTTTTGTACCAACTAAATAGTATTAAATATACACGTATCGCAAGTGTTTAATCCCATCGAAGGGAGTCGCCAGACTAGCAGTTAGCTCGACAGATTCTTTTAGTTAAAACAGATGTTCATGTAGTTCATTTACTCTAAGTATGTATTTTGACATCAATATATATATATATATATATATATATATATATATATATATATATATAATTTAAAGGAGATTAGAACAATAGTCTAAAGAGCAAAGTGTATTTTAATGTAATTGTAAAATTACTAGTTTAATTAAAATACAGGGAAAGAAAAAGTGCTCGTTGTAATTTAGATATATAATAAGCTCGATAGGTAAATATCCTAGAGCTAATTTAATATTTAGTAATGTGATATATATATATATATATATATATATATATATATATATATATATATATATATACAAATACTTATATATTTGCATAACATTATAGATTGTTCTTAAAATGCAAACGGTATTTGCATTTCAAAAAAATTAACGCCTATTTCTTTTTAAATAAAAATGTAAACAAATAATAAAGAGACGACTATAAATGTAACCATGTCAGTAGTATTAGATAAAAATTTGTAGAACATTTTTTATTATCAACAATCTGAAAGTTCGGCAGATTTTGCTTCCAAGGACTTCAGACATGACGTCATCTTTTAATGCATGGGGTTCGACCTATATTTACGCAAATCGTGATAATGGAGACCAGCGACCGCGCACGTATGTATAAAAGAGACTTTGTTTGATTTATCTGGTTGCTTGATCGTTCACTGGTGAAAAAAAGCAGCAGACGGGCAAAGGTGCGCACTTACGTACAAGATCATGTGCGAACAGTTTCTGATACCTGTCACTGCTACCAGTGAAGAAAATAAAACACTTTTCGAAAATAAGAACTATTTTTTTTACTTGGTGAATTCTACTTATCAAGGCCCGAAAGCCCCTCGAAAGTAAGAGTTAATGGATGTAAGGTGGCAGTGCATAATCGTTAATGATGTAAATTGGATGGAATTTGATTATTTATGAGGACGACTTAACAGGAACTTGTTTACATTAGATTTGAAGGCTACCATGTTGTATTTAGCCGGGAAGCATGACAGCAGAACAGTGTTCCAAAAGTGGGAAGTTCTGGGAAAGAAGCTTTGTTCATGAAATCTGCGTTTACATTTAGGCACAGATCGTGGGGAAAATCATATATAATGGTTTTGTCTAGTTGAGTGTTTTTTATGGAAGTTTGGCAAGGGGGGACTATAGAATGGAGTTCAGACGAGCACTTGCTATGAAAATAGCGATAGAGCGGAGACAGACTCGCGACATCTCTTCTGTGAGAAAGGGATTGCATGGAAGAATTTTCACAGTTCCCAATCTGAAAATTTCTTCAAATTATTTGGGGAGGCGTCACTTCTTGCACTTCAAAATAAATACAAGTGATTTGCCTGGTATATTAATCTGTCCTGTTGAGGCATTTTCGGCTACTTATGGAATCTATTTAAAATCGAAATAAAAAAAAAAATAAGAAAAGAGAATCGCAATTATTCACTTATCAGGTAGGTACTTATTTTTCCCGGCGATCTCAATTACGGATATCACAATCCGTTTGGGAACCATGCTCTTCTCCGTTACGCTCTCCCACGCACCGGCATCTGCATTACGTTCCCATGAAATCGACACCGAAATTAAGACTTAATGAAATCCAGGCAGGTAAAGACGCGAAACGAAACCCTGGAATCCACCCGGTTTCAAAAGTAATTGGCACCTGTCACGCCCACGCACTTGTCTGTGAAATGAATGACGTTCAATATTTTTTTATGGAAATCGCTCCTGATAAGTCATGAAGCCGGTTCATGTAATGGAATTAACAAGAATGAAAAACTATTATTCGCAAAGACATAAGATGCCTAATGCCTAATGAGAGAGAGAGAGAGAGAGAGAGAGAGAGAGAGAGAGAGAGAGAGAGAGAGAGAGAGTGATTGCATTGCTGAATTCTTGATACAATATTATCATCTGCATTTTATGACCAACGGTGTCCATTCTGCCTACCACTGAAATCCACATCGTTAAGATATAAAGACTCTGAACTTAGAAAA
>NC_136512.1:17520702-17673202 GCF_053919585.1 Euprymna scolopes
TTGAAAATTTCCACAAGAACAACCTATCGTCAGACGTATTGAATAAAAAATATTGTTAAAGTGTTTATTTATTCAATATGTCTGAGGATATCACACATACATGAAGAGATACATTAAAGAGTAGAACAAACACGCACGAACATAGATTAAGTATTCACTTACATTAAGTTTTTCGTGCTCTTTCATTGTAAAGATAGGTTCCTCAATTTGATTCGCTAAGTATTCAACTGACTATATTATCCTCGATTGATTCGGTTTCTTGGAGCAAGCGATGTTTAGATATGCATGAAATCTATTGCATCAATCCAGCGCGGCCGCAGAGATTGAACTCACTACACGAATTTTGTAGTGTAATTCAAATCTTGCCGGTAGCTGAATATTTGTTGCTTCGCCAGGGCTATCAAGGGTATTTTTCATCGTGACGCCATCACTAGATGGGGTTGCCTACCACGGCTTAAGAGAGTCCCATCTACCCTCGAGAGAAGGATAGACCGCGCCAGTTTCTGAACTTGGTATTTTACCTCGCGGTAAATGCAGCGCTTCGCCTTCCCAATTAAAAAAAAAATTTTTTTAATTACATTTTCACCCCAAATAAGGCACATTGCCACTGTGGTGTAGGGGCTACTATCAGGGGCAGCAACTACTGGGGCACTATGTTGGGATTTGGGCAGCAAGATGTCGGTTCACGTTACGCTTGAACTTCTGCATGTCAGTACAGTTGGGGAAGCAGGGACCTGGAATAGAATTCCAGGGTCTAGCGGTTCTGCGGAAGAAACTACTGGAGTAGAAAGATCTTCTACATCTAGGGATCTCTACTGTGTCGGGGTGGGATTTAGCTGCCTGTCGGGTTTTTCGCGGGTGTCTACGTCGTGGGGGCACAAGTGTCTGCAGTTCGTCAGAGAATTCACCATTAAAATACTTGTAGAACAGGCAGAGGGATGTCACGTTTTATCGATGGGACAGAGGCTGAAGCTTAGATGCCTATCAGATTGGCGACTCTTTTTTTGAACCTCGTCTAGGAGCGAGAGACTAGTAGAACAGGCAGAGGGATGCAACGTTTCGTCGATGGGACAGAGGCTGAAGCTTAGATGCTAGTTCATGGCATATCAGATTGGCGACTCTGTTTTGAAACTTGTCTAGGAGCGAGAGACTAGCAGCAGATGCACCAGCCCAAATGTGACAGCAATGCTCCATACATGAGCGAATGGTGGCCTTATAGAGGTACAGGATACTTTCAGGTGTCAGTAGTTTTCTAGCACGGTAGAGAGAGCCTACCTTCTTAGCAGCGGTTCTGGCAATGTTTTCTATATAATTGTTCCAACTCATGTTTCCTGTGAACGCAAGGCCAAGCAATTTGAAAGATGTACTCTCAGACAGGGAGTCACTGGCCATTGCTATTGGTGGCAGATAAGGTTTCTTGTAATTATTAAAGGAAACCAGTTTAGTCTTGGCAGCATTGAACGTGACCATCCATTTTTGTCCCCATTCTACTACAGATTGGATGTCATCCTCTAGTGTTTCTGCCATTACTTTAGATATGTGTTCATTTGTTTTCCTGTCATGCCTGTTATAGAGTGTAGTGTCATCAGCATATATACCCATCTCAGAGGCAGTTTTGTCGGGGAGGTCATTAATAAATATTAGGAACAAAAGATAGACCCCTGAGGCACTCCCGCATTTATATCACACTGTTTAGATGTACGACCGTCGAGAACAACCTGGATTTTTCTCTTATCTAAGAAGGATTTAATTATGTTACGTATTCTACCAGTGATACCGTATGATTTAATTTTCCTGAGGAGACCCTCATACCATACCCTGTCAAAAGCCTTAGATATATCTAGAGCTACTGCTCTTCCCTCACCCGCTTTGTCCAGTGAATGGTATATATGTTCAGAGATTACGGTGAGGATGTCTTCTGTGGAATGGGCTTATCTAAATCCATATTGTTTGTCAGTCAGAAGTTTAGCATCTGTAAGGTGATGGACTATAGCATGGTTAATTATGGTCTCAAATATTTTGGCGAAAAGTGGGAGGAGGCTAATGGGGCGATAATTTGATTGGTCATTTCTTTCACTAGAATTCTTGAACAGTCCGGAAAGCATGATTCATTAAGGCATTTGTTGTAGAGTTTGGAGAGAACTGGAGCTACTTCTGCGGAGCACTTTTTTAATAGCACAGCTAGGATGAGATCAGGTCCATATGCTTTTGAAGTGTCAAGGTTTTTTATGATAGCATGTACCTGAGCAGGGGTGATTTTTAGATCGTCTAGTGTGGCGTCTGTCCGCAAAGGACAGTCAGGCAGGGGGTGGTTGGAAGGGTCCAGTGTGGAGTTTGAGGCAAACCGGCTGGCAAGCATATTAGCCTTGTCGGTTGCTGAGCAAACAACCTCGTGATTGTTGGTTAGTGGGGAATTGTTGATTGCCCATTATTTACTGCACTGTTATAGTCACCGATCTGGTACTGGCCAGGCTCAACTTTGCTTAACTTCGGTGATCTGGCGAGAACCGGTGCGTCAACGCGATTGTGCCATATTGAAGTCTAGTAAAGGAGTATTAATCACCTTCTTAGCATAGTCTCTAAAAGAATGACCCAAACTAGCATATACACGTGAGGGTGTGGCAGGGTGGCGGCTTCTTTTCTTTTATTCCCTCCATCGTCGGGTTCAATTAAAGTAACCATATACATTCAAAAATATCCATTAAAATGTCAATTGATACACGATTTTCATAGCTTGAGCTATACGTGCGAGGAATCTAGTTAAAAGATAATAAACAATTGACAATTTTACAGATATTAGTCAAATGCGTAGAAGTCAATTTTAGTAACGAAACATATCTTCTTTTTCTATCATGGCATGTTTATGCCGTAGATGAAATCATGGTTAGTATTCTCCATAAGCTTCAGTCCATTGTTGGTCTGATTCCTCTGAAGACATACACATGATTTTGAACTTGGCAGAATACATGGCTGGGTTGCCATTACCTTCCACAGCGCAGTGGCATCTGACTCGCCTGTTTGCACCTATCCGTTGTCCTTAGATCATCCGCATAGTCGAATAACGTAACTCTTAATACCATAAAACCGTTGATCTGCTAGAGATTCATCCTCCTCCGTGGCCATTCAATGTCCTGCTGCCGACGTCATCAGAGTTACCTTCTCCTAGATGCATGTTTTAACTAAGATTAGGGTTGCATCTCTTCGAGGATATTAATGCCCCTCTAGATACCAACCTAGAAATTTTCTACTGACTCGGTGCGGCACACACAGCGCCTAGCCTTCCCAAATGGTCACCCATCTGGTACTGGCCATACTCATCATTGCTTAACTTCGGTGATCTGGCAGGAACCGGTGTGTCGACCTGATTGTGCCGTAACCAAACATGTAATCACCGTATTATTATTATTATTATTATTATTATTATTATTATTATTATTATTATAATAATAATAATGATAATAATAATAATAATGATAATGATAATAATAATAATAATATTAATGATAATGATAATAATGATAATAATAATAATAATAATGATAATAATAATAATATTAATGATAATAATAATAATAATAATAATAATAATAATAATAATAATAATAATAATAATAATAATTAGGTTCTTTAACTTCATAGTGTTTTGATGTATTACACCGTTGTTTTTTGTTTTTCTTTTCACTCAAGTGCGGGGTTTTACACTAAAGCTATTGAGCATAGTCAAAGAGTCAGTTAGATGGATAGCACCTGGCGGAGGACGTTTGCTGTGCCGGGCAGAACTGACATATGGATTACGATAGTTGTGAATAAAAAGACCCATAAATACCAAATTATTAATGTGGCTTGTCCAAACGACATCAACTTATGCAAAAAGAATGAGAAATTACGGAACTCTTAGAAACTGAAGGTGGAGATTGCTAGATTGTGAAATAAGAGAACTTCCATCGTGCCAATCATCATAGGTGCGATTGGCTCAATTCCAGATGACCTTGAGAAACACTTGAACTCCTTGAGAATTAAAATCACCGTATTATTATTATTATTATTATTATTATTATTATTATTATTATTATTATTATTATTATTATTATTATCTATTCCATTAACTTCAGTGTTGTGATGTTTTAAACAGTTTTTTTTCCTCGAGAGCGGACTCTTACACCAAAGCTAGCGAGGATAGTCAAAGTCAATTAGATGCTGAGCCAAGCAGAACTGACTTCTGGAGTACAGTGATGTTCTATCTGATTCCCAATGAGTTCAGCTGTTCCATAAGATCCTCAGGAATTGAGCCAAGCACACCTAAGATTATTGGATGTTTTTTAGTGTGAAGAACTATTTTAATAATGAAAGATCCTGCTAAACGGCCAGATGTTGAAAATTATTGCTTGAACTTGCTTTGGAAGACACTGACAGGGATACTTAATTCAGAAGTATATGACCATCTTGAAGTAAATGGTTCATTACCAGTGGAACAAAAAGGCGGAAGGAAAAGGTGTTTAGGAACAAAAGACCAACTATCGATTGATATATGTATTTTCAAGAACCGTAAAAGGAGAAAAACAAACTTGAATGTAGCTTGGATAGATTACAGAATGGCTTATGATATGGTGCTGCATTCGTGGGTTATTATTATTATTATTATTATTATTATTTACTTGTCTCAATCAAGAAAGATTTCTCCTTCATTGGTCGAGGACAGAAAAAATGTAGTGTATTATCAAAACTATTGTTATTAGACAAAAGGCCAAGGAGCCTCTGAATTGTGAAACACGTGTTGCGTAATCTCGAATAAGTCTTTTCCTGCGTCGGCACTGCTTGATCCTAGAGAGAAGGGCTAGAAATAATGTCGAGACAAGCAGAAATCACATGCAGCACCTGGTATTCCCAAACGCTCACCCATTTTAGGCTAACTAAAAATAAAATAAATACAAAAAATAAAAAAATAAAAAAAAATAAACAAACAAAAAACTTCCGGGTCGTTCTAGGTATTGATTTTTTTTATTACAAAGAATCACCGTATATCAAGGCACAGCGGCCACTCAAAGATAAGGGTTAAAGAGTATACCGTAGTCAAAAGGCTAAAATCATAGTAAGCGTTAGAAGTGTAAATTTGGTAAATTGGATTACCCAAGAACTTGTTTACATTGGACGTGAAGACAACCATATTGTAGTCAGATGGGAAGCAGGCAAACGGAAGAGAGTTGCACAGGTGTGCAGTTCTAAGAAAGAAGCTTTGCTCATGGAATCTATGCTTAGGTTTAGATATAGATAAAGAGTGGGGGAAATTATTTATAGTGTTTTCAGCTAGACGAGTGTTTCTCGCGAATGTTTGGCGAAGGGGGGGCATAGATTGGAGCTCAGAAAAGCACTTGCAATGAAAATAACGATAAAGCAGAGACAGGCTCGCAACGTCTGTTCTGTGAGAAAGAGGTTGCAGGGAAGAGAAAAGGGCATCTCCTACGAGGCTACGAAGTCTATTTTGAACTCTGTCAAGGCAGGATAACGTCTTTCTAGCAGCTCCTGCCCAGATGTGGCAACAATACTGCATCCTTGGACCTACCTGGCTCTTATATAGGCAAAGAATTGCATCAGCAGGTAGTTATCTACTGGAGCGATAGAAGGAGGCCACCATTTTTCCAGCGACCTTGGCAACGTGTGGAAATCTTGATGCAAGATTTCCATATTTTTTCACCATTTTACACATTTGCGTATAATTAAAATGCTGAACAAAAATATACACGCATCACACTGCATCAATGTCTCATTTTAATCAATCACCATTTATTGAGGCAAAAAGCCATTCGAAGATCAGGCTTCATCGAATTGTCACTTAGACGATGAACAATACTATGAGAGGATTTGGAAGGATAAGTTGAAAGGGAAGGGATTTGATTATTTAAGAAGGCAGTTAGACAAGTATTTGTTTATATTAGACTCGAAGAGGATCAGGTTGTGGTCTGGTGGAAAGCAGTCCCGAGGTATAGTGCTTCAGAGACGATAACTTCTAAGGAGAGAAATTTGTATGGTGTTGGGTGAATTAAAGTGCATAGATGCATTCCTATTGGGTTGGTGCAAAAATAATGTCGTGTGTGTGTGTGTGTGTGTGTGTTTGTGTGTGTGTGTATGTGTGTGTGTATGTATGTATAGTTGAACGTAAAAAAAAACGACATTATTTTGCACCAACCTAATACGACATTTTGAGAGAGAGAGAAAGAGACAGATAGAGAGAGTTAGAGTGAGGGGGAGAGAGAAGAAAAAGAAAGACTAAGGAAAGAGAAAAGTGTGTAGAAGAAAAGAAAAATACACCGAAAGAAGAAAAAAGTGGGGGATGAGAAAAAGAATTCTACTACTACTACTACTACTACTACTACTACTACTACTAATAATAATAATAATAATAATGCTAATAATAATATTATTACTACTACTAATTCGAATACTACTACTAATAATACTAATACAATACTAATACTAATACTACTTGGTGGAGGATCAGTCCTTCACAACTGAGACAATTTTTTTATTTTTGTACCTTTTCTGCACGTTAAAAAACGACCCTGGTGTCTAACTCTGTCCCGTGGGGAGGCATAGTAAATAGGTACTACTACTACTACTACTACTACTACTACTACTACTACTAATAATAATAATAATAATAATAAGAAGAAGAAGAAGAAGAAGAAGAAGAAGAAGAATGTGAGAGAGGAGAAAAAAAGGGAAAAAAGAAATGTTTAAAACCAAAAAACGGAAGAGGAGGGACAACAATAAAAATATAATGATTTTAATAAAGACATAGGAGGGTAAGATAAAAAAGAAAGAAGAAGAAAGAAAGGGCGTTGGAAGAAAAAGAAAGGAGGAGGTTGCGATAATATTAATAATAATAATAATAATAATAATAATAATAATAAGAAGAAGAAGAAGAAGAAGAAGAAGAAGAGGGGGAAGAAAGAAAGACAGAAAGAAAGGCAGAAGAGAAAGAAAGAGAAAAAGAGGTAGAAGAACAACAAAAAGAACAAAAAGAAAAAGAAGATGAGGAAGAAGAAGAAAAAGAAGAAGAAGAGGGGGGAAGAAAGAAAGAAAGAAAGGGAGAAGAGAAAGAAAGAGAAAAAGAGGTAGAAGAACAACAAAAAGAACAAAAAGAAAAAGAAGATGAGGAAGAGGAAGAAAAAGAAGAAGAAGAAGAGGGGGAAGAAAGAAAGAAAGAAAGAAAGGGAGAAGAGAAAGAAAGAGAAAAAGAGGTAGAAGAACAACAAAAAGAACAAAAAGAAGATGAGGAAGAAAAAGAAGAAGAGGAAGAAGAAGAAAAAGAAGAAAATAAAGAAGGAAAGAAAAAAAATAACAAAAAGTAGAACGAGCTAAGAAGAAGAAGAAGAAGAAGAAGAAGAAGAAGAAGAAGAAGAAGGTAAAACAACGCACGGGACAAAATAGTAAAGAACAAATAAAAACAAAACAAATAAAAAAAAAGAATAGAAAACAAAAAAGTCACATAATAAAAAAAATACTTTCCCTCCTCCACACAATCGGTTGCATATCAGCCGAATGTTGATATGCATCTCGATGTTTGTGGGCGTGTGTCGGCATGAATGAAAGTCCCGCTTGTCGGCGCCTGTGTTTGAGGGTGCATGCACTGTTGATGCGTCTTCGTGGGGACCAGGTGAGCTTGGGTGGTAGGGTGAGTGCGAACGTGTGTATATTTACCCATGCACAAGAAAAATTGTCAAGAGGAAGCAAACCAGCCTTAGCGCACGATAGTCTCCCAAAATAACCACATAGTTCTGGTACTTCCTCTGAAGTGTATAATTACACACGCACAAACGCTGATACACACATACACACAAACACACACACACATATTATATATATATATATATATATATATATATATATATATATGTGTGTTTATGATATATATATATATATATATATATACGTGTTTATGATATATATATATATATATATATATATATATATATATATATATATATATATATATATATATATTAGCATTTCAGTCCGGCGTTGCCCGGGTGTTTGGATGTGTATATTGAGAAAAAAAATAAAAAAATAAAATAGCGGTCAATTTTTTAAACTTTGACCCCTATTATTACCATTACATTTATTGTTTTGGGCTAAAATCCAGTTATTAAGTTAGATCCATGTCTAAGATACCTTTATCTAAAATTTCATGTGTTTATACCCAAAATTTTCGGAGGAGTTTGGTAGAGTTCTCAAAGGTAAAATCGTTTAACTTTGGCCCCTTAACGGCTAAATTTTAGGCCGAAAACGGATTACAAAGATTTTACCAAATCTCAGTACCATGTATATCAAATTTCGAGTCTGTAGACTTAAAATTGACCGAGTTATTGCGTAGGGAAATGTACGCCATATATATATATATATATATATATATGGTAGCAAATGCACCCGTCATTGACTGGGTTCAAAAGCAGCCTACAGAAAATGGACTCTGATTTATGAAAGTATGATAGGTTATGAAAAGGAAGGGTTGTAAAGAGATAGCTTTGAATTTGAGGGTATCAAAACCAAATCAAAATATGATGAAAGTAAAAATAAAATAGATAAACCCTATAATTTATTATACCATACCTATTCACACTGAAACACATATCACAATTTTCTGTGGATCTATATTAAAAAACCTTGTTAAACATTGTGACATGGAGGTTAGGGTCGAACGAACACCCCATAATTTTATTATACCATATTTCTCCAAACTGAAACATAATTATCAAAGTATACTTACGCAGATAGATATGAAAAGTCTTTATTAAAGTTTGTGCCTATTTCCATTCTATGGAGGCCAGACCCCACAATTTTATTATACCATCCCTATTTAAGTTAAAACATACTTATCAAAGTATTATTATATACATCTATATCAAAACCCCTTGTAAACGTTTTTTTAATTTTTAAAGGTTTTATTTCCATACTTTGTGAACCAGGCGCGTACGCAGACCCCACAATTTTAATGAATTATCATTATGCCAGATTAAACATACCTATTCCTGTGTCTCGATACATCTTCTATCATTATATGTGATCAGTTTTCTGTAATAGTTAACCATATAGGAGCCTATTCGTGATCAGACACACATATGTTCAGCTTTATCTTATAGAAGATATATATCTATAATATAAACCTGAATGTCTGTGTGTGTATGTGTGTGTGTGTGTGTGTGTGTGTCTGGTCACAAATATGCTCCTATATGGTTGACTATTATAGAAAACTGATCACATATAATGATAGAAGATGTATCGAGACACAGGTATGATTGATCTGGCGGAACGGTGGTTCATTAAAATTGTGGGGTCTGCGTTCGCGACTGGACTCCATAGAATGAAAATAGGCACAAACTTTAATAAAGACTTTTCATATCTATCTGCGTAAGTATACTTTGATAATTATGTTTCAGTTTTAAGAAATATGGTATAGTAAAAGTATGGGGTGTTCGTTCGCGCGTGACCTCCATAGAATGGAAATATGTCACAAAGTTTAACAAGTTGTTTTAATATAGATCCACAGAATATTGTGATAAGTGTTTCAGTGTGAACAGGTATGGTATAATAACTTATGGTGTTTATCTATTCTATTTTTACTTTCATCATATTTTGATTTGGTTTTGATACCTCCAAATTCGAAGCTATCTCTTTACAACCCTTCCTTTTCATAAGCTATCATACTTTCATAAATCAGAGTCCATTTTCTGTAGGCTGTTTTTGAACCCAGTCAACGACGGGTACTTTTGCTAGTATATATATATATATATATATATATATATATATATATATATATATATATAAAGAAGAAAATGATGAAAAAAAGTATATATAAATATATGTAGATTTATTCATCTATTCAAGAAGGGTAGACACTAATTAGCGTGTAGAGTACGTGGTGACTTTTTATTGATTTCTATCTAAGCTCCAAATCAATTTATTAAGATTTACATTATCCCGATAAGTCTCCTCCTAAAGAATTGATCTTTGACCCTCCCCCGTATATATATATATATATATATATATATATATATATATATATATATATATACATACATATATACATATATATATATATATATATATATATATATATATATATATATATATAGCCAGTAGAGTTTAGTTTCCTAGAAGTACATCCAATGAAACAACATGTGTCTACCAAAATAGTGCTCAATGAGTGAACAGAGCAGGTATATTAATTTTATTTATACAAACATTAATGGCTACATATGTGCATACATGTTTCTGTAATCACCCACGTTGGGGGATTACGTCCTCAGGCCAAGAATTACCTTCGACTTTTGAAGGTAATTCTTGGCCTGAGGACGTAATCCCCCAACGTGGGTGATTACAGAAACATGTATGCACATATGTAGCCATTAATGTTTGTATAAATAAAATTAATATATATATATATATATATATATATACATATATATATATATATATATATATATATATATATATATATATATATATATATATATATATATATATATATATACACACAGTTAAAGCCGAAATTATTGGCACCATTTCAATTATTGAGTTTATGGAGAAAAAAAAACCCAGTTCTTCACTAATTATTTTTATTAAAGTGTCGATGAACATTTATATCGACCATCTACAGATCTCCTGAAACACTTTTAGTTTATTATAAAATATTTAAAATAAATATTATTATTGATAACAAAAATCTGACGAATTCAAGTTTATTGGCACCAATTAGTTTTATCATAGAATTCACGATATTTTATGCAAAATAATGCTTGTTTATTATGATTTGGGTATTGCATCATCTTCTAGAACGTTCCAAAGCCTTCTATAAATAACGTGCATTAGTCAATCCTTCACTTTATCAATAACACCAGACTGCAAAGATGGCTAAAATTAAGGAATACAGTTTCGATGTTTGACAGAAAATAGTGGATGCACACGTGAAAGGAAGTGGATACATATCCATTTCTAAGCGTTTTGAAGTTCCTGTGTCAACATTGAGATTCAAAACTTGACGGGTCGAGGCCATAAAAAGAAACTTTCACCCAGAACTGTACGATAAGTAATTCGAGAAGTGGAAAACGACTCGAAACTACTGGTAAAAAAGTAGTTCAACAATTGAGCGATCAAGGTATTGAAATTTCCGTTTCGACATTGAGGAGGGCACTGAAGTCACACGGGATTCAGGGGTACCGACCAAGAAAGACTCTTCTCCTCTCCAAGAAACACGTTAAAGCCCGCTTAGAGTTTGCACGGGAGTTTATCGACAAGGATTAAACTTTTGGGGATTCAGTTTTATGGTCAGATAAGACTAAAATTGAACTTTTTGGCAGCAGAGATGTGTCGTTTGTGTGGCGGAAGAAAGGAGAAGCCTTCAGCCCAAAGAATACAGTCCCTACGGTGAAGTATGGCGGAGGAAACCGTATGTTTTGGGGTTGCTTTTCGGCCAATGGCACTGGAAAACTTGTCACTGTGGATAGCATCATGAGGCAAGATCAATACATTAAAATATTGACTGAAAATCTGAAACTTTCTGCAGAAGCCCTTAGTTTTGGAACCAAGTGGGTCTTCCAACAGGACAATGATCCAAAACATACGGCGAAATCGGTAAAGAAATGTTTTTGGAAATTGAAATAAACTTCCTGAAGTGGCCAAGTCAAAGTCCGGATTTGAATACAATGGAAAACTTGTGGGCTGTGGTGAAGGCGAACATGAAAAGAAGAAAACAAAAGAACCTGAGGGAATTAGAAGATATCGCCAAGGAAGAATGGTTTAATATTCCTGTTTATGTGTGTAGGAATTTAGTAATGTCGTATAGAAAACGTCTGGAAGCTGTTATTAAAAACAAAGGCTTTGCAAGTCGCTATTGATAAAGGGTGCCAATAAATTTGAATTCGTCTTTTTTTTATCATTAATAATATTTATTTTGAATATTTTATAATAAACTAAAAGTGTTTCAGGAGATCTGTAGATGGTCGATATAAATGTTCATCAACACTTTAATAAAAATAATTAGTGAAAAAATGTTTTTTTTTCTCCCCAAAAAACGCAAAAATTGAAAGGGTGCCAATAATTTCGGCTTAACTATATATATATATATATATATATATATATATATATATATATATATATATATAATGTGCGTGTGTGTGTGTGTGTGTGTGCGCGTGTGTGTGTGTGTGCATATTATTTTAATTGGAATTCATTATTTATTAATTTTTATTTATTGCGGACTATTATCGTCATCTTTTTCACGACGTTTCGACCAATTCTTCCTCTGGCCTTCGTCAGTTGGTACCCGCGACGGGATGGAAACTCTGAATCTCTTAACTGCATCTTCTGCAATTACTGCCTTCCGTAGTTGTTGTATATATATATATATATATATATATATATATGTGTGTGTGTGTGTGTGTGTGTGTGTGTGTGTGTGTGTATATATATACAGAGAGAGAGAGAGAGAGAGAGAGAGAGAAAGAGAGAGAGAGAGAGAGAAAGAAAATGAAACAAACCGAGTCATGTGTTCATCAACATTTCGTCTTTATTTCGAGACTTTCTCAAGATGAATGAGATTAATTTAAACAAAAACACCAGTACAAATATTTGAAAATGTTTCATGTGCAAAGTTTGACGCTGTTCTATTTCAGAAACAGAAAAAGACGTTGGAAATTTAAAAAAAAAAAAAAAAAAAAAAAACGAAGGGAACTTGCGTTATTAAAGAGACGGTGATTTTTAATAACGTCATATAATCGTTAATATGTTTTTAAAAGATATGAATGCAGTTAATATTCTGTCTGGAAAGAATATGTCTCTTAAAATTCAAATGTAAGTGTGTAAGAGAAATGAAATGAGTGTGCTTTTGTTATGTAATTTATTGATTGAGATTATATGTATTCATTATTACAGGGGATGTTTCCATGGCGTTATAGCAAGCCCCACTCTCCTCAATGGTTTACTTCGACTTGCGCAACTGCCATTGCTCAAAGGCAGCATGCATACCGCAGATTTAACCGACATAAGTCCAGGTCAAACAAACCGAAGTACATAGAAGCTAGAAATAACGTTAAGAAAGAAATAGCGACAGCCAAGAGAGAATTTACTGAAACTACTAAAAAACGCATTGAAGCACAAAAATTAGGAAATCGTGACTTCTGGAAAATCTACAACAGTGTAGTAAATAATGGGCAATCAACAATTCCCCCGCTAACCAACAATCACGAGGTTGTTTGCTCAGCAACCGACAAAGCTAATATGCTTGCCAGCCGGTTTGCCTCGAACTCCACACTGGACCCTTCCAACCACCCCTTCCCTGACTTTCCTTTGCAGACAGACGCCATGCCAGACGATCTAAAAATCACCCCTGCTCAGGTACATGCTATCATAAAAAATCTTGACACCTCAAAAGCATGTGGACCTGATCTCATCCCAGCTGTGCTATTAAAAAAGTGCTCAGCCGAAGTAGCTCCAGTTCTTTCCAAACTCTACAACAAATGCCTTAATGAATCATGCTTTCCGGACTGTTGGAAAACTGCTTCTGTGGTACCAATATTCAAGAATTCTGGCGAAAGAAATGACCAATCAAATTATCGCCCATTAGCCTCCTCCCGCTTTTCGCCAAAATATTTGAGACCATAATTAACCATGCTCTAGTCCGGCACCTTACAGATGCTAAACTTCTGACTGACAAACAATATGGATTTAGACAAGCCCGTTCCACAGCTGACATCCTGACTGTAATCTCTGAACGTATATACCATTCACTGGACAAAGCGGGGGAGGGAAGAGCAGTAGCTCTAGATATATCTAAGGCTTTTGACAGGGTATGGCACAAGGGTCTCCTCAGGAAAATTAAATCATACGGTATCACTGGTAGAATACTTAGCATAATTAAATCCTTCTTAGATAAGAGAAAAATCCAGATTGTCCTCGACGGTCGAACATATAAACAGTGCGATATAAGTGCGGGAGTGCCTCAGGGGTCTATTCTTGGGCCTCTATTGTTCGTGATATTTATTAATGACCTCCCGGACAAAACTGCCTCTGAGATGGGTATATATGCTGATGACACTACACTCTATAACAGGCATGACAGGAAAACAAATGAACATATATCTAAAGAAATGGCAAAAACACTAGAGGATGACATCCAATCTGTAGTGGAATGGGGACATAAATGGATCGTCACATTCAATGCTGCCAAGACAAAACTGTTTTCCTTCAATAACTACAAGAAACCTTATCTGCCACCAATGGCCAGTGACCCCTGTCTGAGAGTATATCTTTCAAACTGCTTGGCCTAACGTTCACAGGAAACATGAGCTGGAACAATTATATAGAAAACATTGCCAGGGCCGCTGCGAAAAAGGTAGGCTCTCTCTACCGTGCTAGAAAACTACTGACACCTGAAAGTATCCTGTATCTCTATAAGGCTACCATTTGCCCATGTATGGAGTATTGTTGTCAAATCTGGGCTGGTGCTTCTACTACTAGTCTCTCGCTCCTAGACAAGGTTCAAAAGAGAGTCGCCAATCTAATAGGCCCCGAACTGGCATCTAAGCTTCAGCCTCTGTCCCATCGACGAAACGTTGCACCCCTTTGCTTGTTCTACAAGTATTTTAATAGTGGATGCTCTGACGAACTGCAGACACTTATGCCCCCACGACGCAGACACGCGCGACAAACCCGACAGGCAGCTAAACCCCACCCCTACACAGTAGAGATCCCTAGATGTAGAAGATCTTTCTACTCCAGTAGTTTCTTCCCCAGAACCGCTAGACTCTGGAATTCCATTCCAGGATCCTGCTTCCCTAACTGTACTGACATGCAGAAGTTCAAGTGCAACGTGAACCGACATCTTGCTGCCCAAATCCCTACATAGTTCCCCAGTAGTTGCTGACCCTGATAGTAGCCCCCTACACCAAAGTGGCAATGTGCCTTGTTTGGTGTGAAAATGTAATTAAAAGAAAAGAAAAAAGAAGGTTAACCTGTGTCTACAATTTATGTTATGTTCTTTGAATAAAAGTTTACTTATTAATGGCGCTACATTAAAGAAACCTCCACGTTGTTTAATTGTGCTTGAATTTGCGATAAGAAGTCTCCGGAGCGGCTTATTTGAAATAAATTTTACTATTTTTGCTTGTTTAAAGTAAAAAGTGTGATTAAGCTGCAATGAATGAAAGAATATACACATATATAATGGACTCTCAAGTCCATTTCGACGTATGACTTCCGCCAGAACAATTAAGTTACTCGGAATTCCACACAAAAGATTTATTTTATAGTAGTGAAGGCTTTGTGTAGAACCAACCACTGTTTTTTTTTTTTGCATTACTGCTAACCTTTGTCAGTACTGCTGCTAACCTGTGTCTCTAACTATGATTTCAAACTTTTTTTTTATGTGGGGAGTACCTCATTTTACTTATTAAAAATGTGTATTTTATACGTTTGCAAAAAAATATAGGCGCAGATTAGACAATATTTTAGCGTGAGCTGAAAATGAAAAAAAAAAACTGCAAATCTCAAATTGAATATTCAGAAATTAATAAACAAAATATAAAAATCGGAGTCTGTTATTGTATGGGAATTGGGAATTTGGGACAAAATCGGTAATTATATTGAAATAATCGTACGATGTATACATACACATGTTTATATGTATGTAATCTCCTCTCCTATATATATATATATATATATATAAAGGCTCCTTCTTTCTTTGATAGATTATGAAGACCCACGAAAGGGTGCCCGCGCGTGAAATTTTTGTGGCAGCAGATGCGCAATCTTCAATCACATCTCTTCTGAGTCGACATTGTTAAATACCAGTGACCACTGGAAACAAATGCAGAGATAAGCGGAGAGCACATGCAGCGCCTAAAATTCCCAAATTGTCACCCATCTGGTACTAACCAGGCTCAACGTTACTTAACTTCGGTGATCTGACGAGAACCGGTGTATCAATGCGGTTATGCACAAACACACACACACACACACGCACACACACACACACACACACACACACACACACACACACACACACACACACACACACACACACACACACACATATATATCTATATATATATCTATATATATATATATATATATATATATATATATATATATCCACACGATGTACACACAAACAATAATACGACAGACCAGTAGATTAAAAACTTTAGACGACACGAATAGATTATGTCTAAATGAGACATTTGAAATCATAAATTTTAAAGACGCACCAAACCTTTTGAACTCTAGAAACAAAATATCAAATAACGGTATACAAAGAATACTTTAGTCTCTGATAGCAATACCATTAACAAATAGTGTTGTGACGATTAATTAGAATCAGAACTGGTGATCGGAAAAATCAGAAGTTTTGGGAGTATCAGAATTGGAAAAAAATGTGCCTTATCGTCGATGCTAAAACGATTCCTTGAATTATCTTTTTATTTCTTTTTGTTCGACTTCTGGTAGTAATAATATAATAATAAATATTTATTGATTTTAAACTAAAATTTATAGATCGCCCCACACTGTGTTTTTACGTTTCAGAAAATATCCGCACTTGTGTTTTTAGGGTAATCGGGAAAAACAACAACTTTATACATATTTATTTTGTATATTTAGAAATTTATTTTTAAAAAATCGGAATCGGAATTAGTAATTTTATCGGAATCAGAAATTTAGGATGTAATCACTTTTCTTTATTAATTCAACGTAAAATAATCACCCACTTTATGGCTACCTTGGCTATAAAGTAGGTGTTTATTTTACGTTAAATTAATATAGAAAAGTGATCCTCCACTTTTGCAAATTATAATTTATCTATATCATTGAATTTACTAGTTTCCATGGATTTTAACTGTTGCTTTCGTTTTTAGGGCCCTTGAAAACCAATAATAGTGGTAAATTTTATAAGATTTTTGTGTTGTTGGAAAGATACTGTACCTGAAAACGAAACGAGGGTAATATTATCGGAATCAGAAATTTAGGATGTATTCGGTAATTGTATCGGAATCGGGAAAAACAATAGAATCGTCGCATCATTAAATACTACTACTACTACTACTACTACTACTACTACTACTGGGAGAAATTGGAATCAAATTAATGGCTGGAAAGATAGAAAAAGTAACAATAATGAAAACAGCTGAAACATTAAGGAAACCCCTTGAATACAGAGACTATTACACATAAGCCACATGCACGGACTACACAGCTACTGCAGAGACAAAATATGCCTGCAAAAAATCAATGGTAACCGGCTGTTGCGATAATACAAATTCATTTGCAAATGATATCAAGAGGTGGAGAGTATTGGAAAACTGGGGAGACTTGTTGTCACCCAGCTTGCAGGGAACACCACAGATTGTTTTCAAGGAGAGATCCTTAATAATCTGTGTGAAAGCTCCTTGTGAGCCAATAATAATAAGTATTAGTATTAGTATTAAATAAAAAGAAGCAAATAAAAACTATTTTCGTTAAAAGAAGATCTCTTTTTAATTCGACAAATCTACACGAAAAATGTTTTTCTACAAAGCAGAAAAAAAAGAGGAGGGGATAAAAGTCGGCCTTACTTTTGTCAGAATGGAACCCCGCCATTAGATAATAGAAACATTAACCATGGGCAGGAATAACACTCAGTCTAATTGAGTACTTAGCTACATTTAACAGCAACACGTATATATAAAATAATCGTCAATATGAATTTGATGCATTTTAAACTAACGAGTTCTTGTGGGGATGAAACGTGAAACATTTTGTGTAGCTTGATTTCCATATATATTTTCGTAACTTACTTTATACATATACATGCATATATATATATATATATATATATATATATATATATATATATGCACACACACACACACACACATATATATATATATATATATATGTATGTATAAATAAATGTTCAGCTATGAATGAACAAGTATTTTGCAAATTGCATTTCATTTCCTCTGATGATACGTGCCATTATTGAAAATCCATGGATTAAGGAAATAGACATAATTTTTCTCTATATATTCCTTGTTTCAAATAATAAATTCTTAATTTATTATATGTGTATATATTTTGATTTACAGAATTTAACTTTAATCATGAAACTTATATATTGCTCTAATTTTTAGATATTGAGCTTCATCCTTTTTGGGTAGGATCATCCTGAAAGTATTACTGCAATGTAATATCTATCAGGATATTTCACTTGATCTCTTATCTGTGGCTTATCTTATATATATATATATATACTAGCTGGCCGTCCGACGTTGCCCAGTCGTACAATACGCTTAAACATGATATTTCAATTATTTCAGATTGCGTATATATTATTACAGAATCAATCCTCTAATGTATTATTGCATATTACAGGAATTAATTTGCCTGTTGAACTAATTCGAAAAAAATTAAATAAATAAGACAGAAAAAAAAATGATAATGATAATGTTGTTCATTAAATTCCGTCTGTGTTTGTTTACAATATCACGTCAGCTGATATTTGGGCGTGTTTATAAAAGCCTTGGAAAAGTCACTTCTGATTAATGCTTTATTATAAAACATTCAAGTGAAGAAATGATCTGCGGCGATTTTAAATGGTACCTTTTCTTTTAACGTTAATTGAACTCATTAATAATTAAAAGAAAAAGTCTGGGAGTGATCTTAGTTAAGTTTTGTCTCAGAATACCCCAAATAATTACAGATAATAGATAATCGAAACCGTTATTTTAATTTATCTATCATTATTAAAACCATTTTTCCATGCAATCAAGCAACAATAATAGAACAACGGGCCGTGAAAATTCTACTATCGTTAAGTTGATAGCGTGTTTTTTTTTTTTTTTTTTTTTTTGCATGACGTGGTCTCTTGGTTCAAACCCCACACATAAATTTCTTAATGCTTTTTTTTTCATTAACTGGGAAGAAGTTTATATAAAATGATTTTATAAAAGAAGCACTAAGTTCTCTAGAGTGCAATGTAGAATAACATATTTTTTGGAATAAGTTACTGCATGAAGGCATGTGAAGCTTCCTCCCGGGCGATTTTATGGATTTCGATGACAATAAAAATATAGGAGTGTGAAATATTCGTTGATCATACTGAGCAACGTTGGGTTTCCCTGCTAGTTCTGAATATTTTTGGAAATTATAGAATTCTCAAATTTGAACTAATTCAACGCGTTAGTCCCATATCACAGATTTTGGATAGATCTATGCTCCGATAGCGTCGATATTTTTGTACGAATCCATCCGCCAATTTACCAAGACGAGTTGATGGATCTTCAGATAGGAAGTGATTTTTGGCATATGGTTTGTATGCCGAGAAGCATAAAAAATCCGGCGCAATCAACGTTGCCATTGCAAGCTGTGTTATTTCTTACGGTGCGCGAGACCTCCAGAATAAATGGTATCTTAGCCCGCCGGGATGTTATTAAGGCCAGACACTTGCGCTCAGATAAAACACACACACACACACACACACACAAACATACACACACATGCACACACATGCACACACAGCCTCTGAAGAGAACAAAACACATACCACACACGCGCACACATGCACGCACACACACACACACACAAACATATACACACATACACACACATGCACACACACACACAGCCTCTGAAGAGAACAAACCACATGCCACACACACACACACACGCACGCACACACACACGCACAAACATACACACACAGCCTCTGAAGAGAACAAAACACATACCATGCACACACACACGCACACACACACGCACGCACACACACACAAACACACACACACAGACACACACATATATATATATATATATATATATATATATATATATATATATATATATATATATAAGGAAATAAAAGGAGATACTAATTACAGTTACATTAGAATAATCATTACGTTACCATATCAATAAGGATGAGGGTGATTGCAATAAGTGAAAGGGAAACACTAGAAGGGGAACCCGACGTTGCCCGGGATTGAATGATGATCAACGAATGTTTCACCCTCCCATATTTTTTTTATTGTCATCGAAATTAGTGAAAGCGACGATTTTTCAATCAAATTGATTGATTGCCGACATAAGCTGGGGACCCATCGCGGTGCATCAGGAAGATTATCACATGCCTTCTCGCAGTGACTTATTCCACAATAGATGGTAGTCTACATTGCACTGTTGACAGCTTACTGTTTATTTTATAAAATTATTTTTCGATATAATTGCTTACATCAAAGATTAGAATGCAACAGTCAAGTATCATGCATCAATTTTGCTCTAAAACCTAACATTCATTTCAAACGTGGCCCTGTTATATTAAAGAACTCATTGCTAATTTAATATGCTTGGCCCTACTGTTTATGTTGTGCTAATGGCTTGAATTTAAGTTTAAAATATAAAAGCCAAGTATCATGCTTCAATTGTGTTCTAAACACAAGCATTCATTTCGCACGCGCCCCTGTCATATCAAAGAACCTACTCTTGATTTTATACGTCGGGCTTTACGGTTTGTGTTGTAATAAAACTTCTCCAACTTTGTGATGTTAGGCTGCGTAAGGTAATAACTTTGGTATAAATCGCTTGCTTTTTTTTTTTTTTCATCGGATTGTTTCAAATATCGATTATCGTTACTTATCGAAGATATTCTGATACAAAACATATCTTAGAACTCTGCCAGACACATAATGTATTTTGTGTGAAATTTCATATAAATCGGCTCAGCTGTTTTCGAGATCATAGGGAACGAACTCACACACGCAGACATACACACGAAGTTCCTTGTTCACGAGTTCCGCTTATACGAACAATCTAGAATCTTAATGTACTCGCCTGAATACGGCATTTAATAGTTCTTAATTCATTTCATTCACATGGCAATTGTTTGATAGCCCTTAGGTAGAGGCTCGACAAGTTATAACTAAGGCAGTCAACTAGCATCTATGCAATGTTCACGATTTCCGCTCGTGCGAACACTCTATATTGCATATTGTACTCGCCCGAATTCGGAGTTTATTAGTTTTTAATTTCCTTCTTCCCTCATGGCAATTGTTTGATGGCTGTGAGGTAGAGGCACAGTATGTGAAGAAAAAGGTGAACTCGTGGTTGGGTTCGAATCACATAACCGGCAGGAATTGTTACCATACACTGATGAGTGTGTAAGCTTGAAACACTAGTACCTGTAGGTAAAACAAATTAATTATTCAACACTAGCAAGGCACATTAATCACCGAATAAAGTTGTTTAAGTGTTGAAACGCGCTATATATATATATATATATATATATATATATATATATATATATATATATATATATATATATATATATATATATAGCGTTTCAACACTTGAACAACGGCAATTATTCGGTGATTGCCGGTCGAGGCCGAGCCACAATTGACGGAAAATCCCGAGGATTCGGGTCAAATTCTGCAAGAATATCATCATTTGTTTAGGGCGGTTGGGGGGAGGAGCAGATGTTGTCCCCTAGTTATAAAATATTTTCTTTCTCTTTATTTCGGTTACTTTATAATGAAGGGTAGGCAAGGATACGAAGAAGAAACAGACACCGTTTTAACGACCCAACCTTCTGTCGTTTCTAAGTTTCGTCTAATTGTTTTGTCTGTGGGATTCTGAGTCGTGGTAGTGAGGTTAGCTGGTGTATCGTTGGAAGAAATGAGGAAATACTGGCCCTTATCGACACCCATTCTTCAGCAGGCAAGCCCTTCACCTTGTTGTGAGTTCTTTCACCCGATTAAATAAGAAAAAGGTGAGTGCAGCAATGAGAAGAAAAAGCGACGGGAGATGGGTGGAAGGGCGCTCGCCGAGCCGGATGTAACCCGGCTCGCCCTATTTTGCAAGCTTGTGATGGTACAAGAAAAAGACGGCTTGACCGGATCGAACTTAGAACCCCTTTCGTACCAACCCATGCCACACCCTTCCTGGTTTAGCTATGGCTCTTGTTAAAAAATGGGCAATATATATATATATATATATATATATATATATATATATATATATATATATATATATATATATATATAGGGAGAGCGAGAGAGAGAGAGAGAGAAATGGAGAGAGAGTGAGAGAGTGGTGGTGGGGAGAGCGCGAGAACACGCGTATGGCTTTCTTAAGAAGGGTTCATTTAGTACAAGAACTTTACCAGGTTTCAAGCAAACGAATTTGGATTACTGGTAGGTGCACGCGTCAGAATACGATCACGTCAGTGCTTTCGCCGTGTTAATACACGCCTGCACACACTCACACGCACACGCACACGCACACACACACGCACGCACACACACGCATTCACACACGCACACACATACGCACACAAACATACATATACAAGCATACACACACATACACACACATACGCACACAAACATACACAAACATACACACATACATACACACATACGCACACAAACACACACAGTTTGGAATTACTTACAAGACACAATCCTTGGATTTCATTATTTGCTCCAAGAGTTTGTCGAAACAATCTAACCTAAGCATACGTCACCCAACAAGCAAACACGGACCAAATATTCACAATGACATAGTATTTGGAACCCAAATAAGATCCGCTAAATATAGTTATACACCGACTGACGAATATGTATTCAATTCAAAAACCCTGATTGTATTTTATATTATCTCTATTTTACTCCAGATCAATATGGAAAGTGAGTTCTTTTTTTTTTGCCATGTCGGGTTCTTCTTAATTCTGTTAGTCACCATTTTTTATACATATCATCTCCCCCAACCGTTAAACCCAACCACTCTGTTTCAATTCTAAGTTCCAACTCCAATTAGTTTTCTCAGCTAACCAGAACCACGTGGCCCACATGTACTTCCGCCAGCTGATCAGATGTTTCAGATGACACTTGTCTATGACATAGCTTGATCTGTTTTGACAGATTTTGTCAGCATCATTCATACCAAGGGTAGACATTCTCTTGATGTTGTTATCAAAACTATAACCACAGCTAGATACTCTATCAGACCCGATGATTTTTTGTCCTTGAATCCAGCAAAATCCAAAGAAGTCCACAATGAATTCAATATGATTACGTGAGAAATTAAAGAAAAGGAAAATAAGTTATTCTCTCGAAAACTCAATGTAACCTTCATTGAACACTCGGGTACCTTTATATCTATATATATAAAAGGAAAAATGTGCATGTCTGTATGTATGTATGTATGTATGTATGTTCGCCTTTTGTGCATGTCTGCAAAAAGGCTTTTTTCGTCGGCCTTCTCGGTCGGCTCGCTCCTTCTTAAAACTTTTTATATCACGTCTAAATGGTAATATCTACGACTTAAGAACGGGGGTCGCGTATGTATTTAATTTGCCCGACTTTTATCAGCTCGCCACGTCTTCGAAAAGCGAATGATGGGGCGGGGAAAACAGTAACTGGCTTGCAGCCTAAAACAAGGTCAAACATCACGCCACTTCCTCGCACTTGTATATTTCACTTTATAATCCTTAACTTAACACGCTTATCAGTTCTTCTCCCCTGGTGGCCGAGATGGTTAGGTGCCTGGCTTTATTCCCCTTTCGATTCCATCTTCGTGTCAAGACACCGGGGTTCAATCCTACTTTCCTACTAAAACTTTTTTTTCTTTTACATCTCCAAACACCCGGCCAACGTTTTTTTTTAACACACACACCTCCAAGCACCCGGGAAACGCCGGTTACCCCCTGCTAGTCTTATATAAAAATCAGATGTTGACCCTTGATTTATACTTAGGCTACTGGGAACCTATAGGCTTTTAATGCATTTAAAATCAAGCTTCTATCTTTTTTATCATAACCGCTCTGACTCTCATTAGACCCCAACTGAAATAAATGACTCTCGTCTCGGGGAAGGACCATACACCAAATATGTTATCAAATGAAAAATGGTTGGATGAATCATTCTACCACTACAGTAGATATCAAACTGCCGATGCAGTCCTTTATCTGTATAAGAGCCAAGTACGTTTTGAAATGGAGTATTATTGTCACATCTGGCCAGTAGCTACTTGTCATCTTATCTTGCCTTGATAGTGTTCAAAACCGGCTTCGAAACCTAGTGAGTAATACCCTTTTCGTCTTCCCTACAACGTCTTTTCAACAGAACAGACGCTGCGAGCCTGTATGTGCTCTATCGTTATTGTTATGGCAAGTGCTCAGCTGAGCTCCAATCTATGGCCCCCCTTGTCAAAGTTTCACAAAAGCACTCGACTAGCTACAACCATTATCAGCAATTTTACTCACTTCCATGCGTAAATCTAAACGTACATTCCATGAACAAAGCCAATTTCCTAGAACTGTCCGCTTGTGGAACACCGTTCCACTGGCCTGCTTCCCGGCCGACTACCTTCAAGTCCAATGTAAAGAAGTTCTTGTTGAGCCGTCCCCTAAATAATTCAAAATTCCACCCAATCTACACTATTAACGATTACAATACTACCATCTTACATTCATTAACCTTTATCCTCGAGTAGCAATCAGGCCTTGATAAGTGGTCAATCCTTCTAAAAGAAGTGAAGCATGCTTGGTCCCCCGCGAGTGTACACTGAACGAGGCATAAAAATGTTCTGCATTTGCCCCCCCCCCCCATCTAGCCTTAAAAGTCATCAGGGGACGTCAAATCCTGGTGAAAATGAACAAACGGTGCATTTTTGGGTCTTAACATATCTAAATTTGAGTTCTGCATCATGAAATAAAAAAGAAATGACAAAGTCCATTATTTGCCCCCCCCCCTATGTAGCCCAAAAAGTCTCCAAGGTCTTAACATATTTAAATTTGAGTTCAGCACCATTCAAAACTGCTAAATAGACATACACAGAAAATTTTGGACAAATATGGTAAAATATTCCCCAAAATGGACTGTTTTTATTAGCTCTAAAAGAGCACCTGGGGCACAACCAAGAGTTATCGCGAAGTATAGAAATCAGTTAGTTACAACTTTTCGGAAAGTTTTATAAAAATCCAAGGCATCAATTTTTTTAATAAGCAAAAATTGTCAATTTTAGCCATTTTAACACGAAAGGCACCCCTAGGGGAGCAACCGGAGTTTTCTCGGAAAATTCGTTCTATTACTTTTTTTACTCATATCATGTTTGATGTTTGTGCAAAATTTCCAAAAATTCCAAGGCGTAGTTATTACGAAAAGTGCGGACAGACGAACGGATGAATGGGCAAGGGTGAATTTACGGGCCCTCCCTCCATTTTGTCGGGGGACGAAAAAGTAAAATGAAAACATCAGTGACAAATAAATATACACACATAATTGAACAAATTTAAATCTACTAATAAAATTAACTACGAAATAATATATTTCAAAAGTGCTCAATACAAGGCAGATCTTTATATCTTACATAAACATTAAAAAAAAGTCTAAATTCATGTTTCCATACTACCGTATACCTCATCGGATTCAAATTTTAATTTATTTTTCGAAGATTGCTCCGATTAATAAATACCTAAGACATCATTCATTTAATTTTTGCTTTAAATTATTTAATACAGAACAATATAATATAACGCAGGTGCGCGTATGTAAATGCACGCAAAGTAACGTCACCGATGGGGAAAAAAAGGCTATAAAAACAGAAAGAGAACGATCAAGAGGTAGACAAGATAACGTTCGAGATCTGACGAAAGATGTGAACCTTCTCGATCACGTTGGTAAACAATTAGAAATGAATGTCCCTCCAATTAGGAAATAAACGTGTCTGCTACAAAGAATAAGCGAGTTGGAGTTATTTCCTATTCTTTGTCTTGGTCTCCTTTGCAAGTGAAACTACACTATATGTGTTGGTCCGCGGACAACGGTACAACAGCCCTCCCTGTGTTAAGTATCTCTTTGTATTAATGTTTTTAGCGATTTATCCACAGACAATGTTTTTCGTGACTCTCACATTATAATTAATTTGTTATTATTATTTGTTTTTTTTTGTTTTTTTGGAGGGAGGGCAGTTCTTCCCGAATCTGTCCTGGCTTCGTGCCATACTTCCAGCGGGCAACGCTGATGCACAGGTACTTAGCAATGAAAAAATAATTTTTAACAATATTTTTCTTTATATCTTTTCGGGCAACACCGGGAAACGGGTCCTGCTAATAGTTAAATAAAATCGTTAAAAATTATATTTTAAATATGAAACTCAGAAGTCATTTAAATTCAATTTATTTGATGAAAAAAAAAAATGATACAATCGTGCTTCAATTGCCATATAAGGAGAGGGTGGTATATACTTAGACAGAAAAGAATACTGTAGTCCAGAACCTGTCTGAATTAAATTGTAATTCTTGCATTGCTGCTGCATTTTTATCCTCACTTGGAAGTCGATTTCAAGGTCCAGGGATCTTGATTGAGTAAGCAGCCTTCATTCGGTTTCATTGAAATCGGCGGTGAAATATTTTCATGTAGTGTCCGTGAAGACCTTTTCCTGTGCCTGTGGGTGTGTTTTCTGTACCTGTGTGTGTATGTTTTAAGTCAGCGAAAGCCTTGATGTGATCGTAGTCTGACACATAGACCTCTTTCTGTGTGTGTGTGTGTGTGTGTATTAAGTCGGCGAAAGTTATACTTGAGTCAACAGCAGAAAGAGGATGTGTACCATTCTTCGTACGAATCAGTGTATAACTATGTTGAACGGATCTTATTTAGATTTCAAATACTACACAGTTTTTAATATTCAGTCACTGTGTAAGAGGATACTTTAGAAAAACAATATGTTATGAAATTCTGCTTAAAACTTGGAAAAATACTACCAAAGAAAAAAAAAACGCATGGAATGCTTGACACTTCTTTTGGACCATCTTGCATAAATCGAGCATCAGTTTTTGAGTGGCATAAGAGATTCAAGGAAAGCAGGGAGTATATGAGTGATGATAACAGGTGTGCGAGGAGTAAGGAAGTCAGAACACCAGAGTTGATTGGCCAAATAAAGAATTTCATGGATAAGGACCGTCGTGAAGAAATAAAGATTCGGAAGATTTACACGAAGTAAAGATGCGGAAGATTTGCACGAAGTTTGTCACAAGAGTGCTCAGAGAAGATCAGAAAGAAAAACGTTGTCATGACAGATACATGTATTCCGACGCGATAAAGAGATGAAAAAGGAACAAACCACATTATATATCCATCAACGTATCAAATTCCCAATTTAGAAAACACAAAAATCATTCATATAGATTCAAACGTAAAAAAAAAAAAATACTGGAAGCACTGTATACAAGAGCTAAACAGCCAAAAATTATCAATGAAAATTTTGGTATATATATATATATATATATATATATATATATATATATATATATATATATATATATACTTGCAAAATTACCCGTCGTTGACTGGGTTCAAAAACAGCCTACAGAAAATGGACTCTGATTTATGAAAGTGTGATAGGTTATGAAAAGGTAGGGTTGTAAAGAGATAGCTTCGAATTTGAGGGTATCAAAACCAAAGCAAAATATGATGAAAGTAAAAATAAAATAGATAAACCCCATAATTTATTATACCATACCTGTTCACACTGAAACACTTATCAAAATATTCTGTAGATCTATATTAAAAATCCTTGTTAAACTTTGTGACATATTTCCATTCTATGAAGGTCAGGCGCAAACGAACAGCCCATAATTTTATTATACCATATTTCTTCAAACTGAAACATAGTTATCAAAGTATACTTACGCAGATAGATATGAAAAGTCTTTATTAAAGTTTGTGCCTATTTCCATTCTATGGGGGCCATGCGCGAACGCAGACCCCACAATTTTATTATACCATCCCTATTTAAGTTAAAACATATTTCAAAGTATTATTATGTACATCTATATCAAAAACACTTGTAAACGATATATATATATTTTTTTTTTTTTTTTAAATCTAATTTTTTTTCCCCACACTTTGTGGGCCAGACGCGTATGCAGACTTCACAATTTCAATGAATCATCATTATGCCAGATCAAACATACCCATTCCTGTGTATAGGAGCCTGTTCGTGACCAAATACACACACAGACGTTCAGCTTTATATATATATATGTGTGGGGGTCTTTATTTCAGAAGAGCTGGTTCTCCCCCCCCCCTCTCACACATACACATTAGTAACGACCTTGGATCACAGTCACCTTCCTAGGGAAGCAAATAACCTCATAATACTATAAAACAGTACACACATTCTCAAACCAAAACACACACACACACACACACACACACACACACACACACACACACACTACCCTACCCTAAAGAAAAAGAAAAAAACACAAGCAGAAAGAGAGAGCTAGAGAGAGAAACACAACACAGGAGTGACCACAGCCGAGGTCAGCGGCCTCGACAAGCCTAATAAAAGAGTAATAAAAATTGAACATTCCAATGAATAGTAGACACTTACACCCATCCCCCCTTGAAAACACTTCAAACGAACTACGAAAATGCCATTTTTACATCTCCAACACATTTGAAAATAATTTCTGACGAGGACGCTTCACAGAACGTCTGAAACGCGTAAAAACGATTTCAATGATTTAAAAACATTATGACAATGATCCAAACATAATTCTCAATGAAAAACCGAGACACGGAATAATAAAATAATGTTAAAAAATACACATTGTTGGTGACTACCCCCTTATTTAAATATACATCTTTCTTCGTTGGAATTTCTTAACCGATTATATATATATATATATATATATATATATATATATATATATATATATACATATATATATATACATACATATATCTATATATATATATATATATATATATATATATATATATATATATATATATATATACAGGGTGATTATGTAGCCAGCCTTTGTGGGCACCGTGTAGATTATGTAGCCAGACTTTATGGGCACCCTGTATATATATATATATATATATATATATATATATATATATATATATATATATATATATATATATATATATATATAAAATTATTTCTATGATAATTTTTTTAATACCTATGGACATTAATGTTTCCTCCTTTCAGGAATCTATCAATGCAGGGAGTTATGATTAAAGCTGGTTGGGAGATTTGAATCTGGTCACAAAACCATCTGACTCTATTAGCAAGGAAGAAGTCTGGCTACATAATCTACACGGTGCCCACAAAGTCTGGCTACATAATGTAGTCAGACTTTGTGGACACCCTTTATATATATATATATATATATATATATATATATATATATATATATATATATATATATATATATTAATTAGTTAATTACATTATCCAAAGACTCCTGTTAAATAAAATGAGTGAATATTACTACCATAAATAATAGACAAAAAACTCTTATTTAATGAAAGATAAGTTGTCTTTAAAGCAGAAGGTTGGTTAATAGGGTTAGGGTTCTTCATTCACACCTTGTCGCCAGCTCTCTAAATAAACTAAAGGTCAAATAACTCAGGTGAATCCACGTTTGATATCATCCCTCTAAATCCAGGACAGGTGAACGATTACTTTTTGTTTTCCCTACACGTATATATACTTATTTTTTGCTATCCCTTCATATATATATATATATATATATATATATATATATATATATATATATATATATATGTGTGTGTGTGTGTGTGTGTGTGTGTGTGTGTGTGTGTGTGTGTGTGTGTGTGTGGTGTAAATAGCAACGCACGGGACACCTGCCTGTAATCTCCATTCTACCTCCTTCAACCCCTTTTCCCTTTTATTTATTTCTTACTTATCTACCTTTATATTCCACGTGCCTTTACTTATATCCAATGGACGGAGGCCGTTTTTGAGGTTTGAAATCCGTGCATAAAAGGAGCATGGAGGACTAAACAGACGCATGCGGCGGTGCGTCTAATGACGCTGCTGTTGTTGTTGTTGTTGTTGATGATGATGATGATGATGATGGTCGTCGTCGTCGTCGTCGTCGTCGTCGTGCTGGTGCTGGTGGCTAATTTTTACAGTTTCTATTGCCGTATATTTCGGCGTATAAGGCGACCGTCAGATAAAACGAGGTACAAAATTAGATCAAATTTTAATAAATTTATCATTTTTTTAAAATTTTTACATAGGCATAACCACTTATCAAGGCCAAGAGACCACTCGATGATAAGGGTTAAGCGTGTACAGTAGTCAATTGGACAATATAGTAATCGTTAGTAATGGAAATTCGGTAAATTTGTTAATTTTAGTGGAACGGCTCATCAAGTACTTGTTTACGTTGGACTTGAAGACAACCATATTTTAATCAGCTGGAAAGCAAGAAAACGGAAGACAATTCCACAGGCGTGCAGTTCTAAGAAAGAAGCTTTGTTCATGGAATCTACCTTTAGGTTTAGGCACAGATAAAGAGTGGGAGGAATTATTGATAGTGTTTTCAGCTAGACGAGTGTTTCTTGTGAAAGTTTGGCGAGAGGGCACCATAGATTGAAGCTCAGTCGAGCACTTACCATGAAAATAACGATAAAGCATAGACAAACTCGCAACATCTCTTCTATGAGATAGAGGTTGCAGATCGCAGTGTAGTATCTGTTCTGATGCTACACTTCACCTTTTCTGTCCTTGGTCAGTGGAGTAGAAATCTTTCATGACTGAGATAATATATCGGTTGTATAAGACGACTGCTAAATCACGAAACCATGTTTGTTTAGCCTTGGCTACAGATTGCAATACCCAGTATCTTATGAGAGATTAGTTTTTAAAGATGATTTTTTTTAACTTTAAGGGTCGTCTTATACGCCGAAATATACGGTAATACCGTAAAAATATGTTTACTAGTTTTAAGCTAACGTTTCTCTGTCTGTTGTCGCGTCAGACTTTTACTGTAACGTTACTGTAACACTCAATATTGATCGACTTGAGAGAACTTGAATGTTTACTAGACAGTGCTCTCGAGTGTCTTAGGTATCTCTGTATAGCTGTTTGTCAAGACAACCTGTCATAAAGATATTTTTCCTTACAAGTAAATCCTAACTAAATCTGCAAAATAATATAGTATTCACTGTTCAAATTACCCCCCCCCCTCGTTATGCCTATCACAGTGGCTTATATGAGGTATGATGCATCCTGTGGAAGTAATACTGCATTAAGCTTGACACGCAACCAAACTAGATGAATTTTTTTCTTGGAATCCGGTAAGACCAAGTGACCACAATATATCTATCTATCTATCTATCTATCTATCTATCTATCTATCTATCTATCTATCTATCTATTATATAAAATGCACTTTGTGTGTGTAAGCTCATTCCCTATGGACTCGGAAACGACGGGACAGCTATTTTAAAAATTTCACACGAAGGTACTTGATGTGTTTGGGAGTGTTCCTACATCAGTTTTGTATCGGAATGCACCTGATAAGCATCGAAAATCGATAATCGAAAAAATTCGATCAAAGAAGGAAGTCCGATTTGGACCAAACTTTTATACAACCTAACATCATCACAAGTGCATTTGAGAAGTTTTATCACCGCACAAGCAGAAAGGCTGAGCCTATAAAAATCAACTGTAGATTTTTTTTTTATAAGACAGAGGCGCGTTCGAAATGAATGTTTCTGCCTAGAGGACAATCGAACCGTAATACTTTACTTTTGTATTTTAAACTTATGAAGCCAATATTTACATATTAAAGTTAAAGTGAAGCCAATATTTACATATTAAAGTTAAAGTGAAGCCAATATTTACATATTAAAGTTAAAGTGAAGCCAATATTTACATATTAAAGTTAAAGTGAAGCCAATATTTACATATTAAAGTAAAGTGAAGCCAATATTTACATATTAAAGTTAAAGTGAAGCCAATATTTACATATCATTTTATAAAATCAACAGTAGATGCTCTGCAGTGTAATGTAAACTACAATGTATTGTGAACCAAGTTACTGCGGGGAGACATGTGAAGCTTCCTCCCGGCACACTGCGGGAGAGAGAGGTCCCTAACTAGAGCAAGCAATCAATCGATTTGATTAAAAATAATGGGCGATTGCACCGATTTCGGTGATAATAAAAAAGTATGAATGGGTGGAACATTTGTTCATCCTCATTCAATGCCGGAAAATGCCGTGTCTGTACTGTAATATAATTATTATTTACTTGCCTCCCCAAGAGGGCAGTGTTAAACACAAGGTCAGTTTTTAATGTGGTGAAAATACGGCCTTCTGAAAAAAACGGGCATTCTAGATGGGAACAAAACTAAAAATTATCTCAGTCATGAAGAATTTCTACTCCACTGACCGAGGACAGAACAGGTGAAGTGTAGCATCAGAACAGATACTACACTGTGATCTTTGTATTTATTTGCTTCCCCACTGAGCAAATTAGGCACACGGCCGTTTTTTTAATTTGTAGAGAGTGGGAGGGGGAGGGAAAGGGGGATCCAGCTCCCGAGAGGTGGGAAATGGGAGCTGGATAGTAACTGTGGTCGTAGGGTGATCCCTACCTTGACCAAGTTCAGATATGTGGGGTTACCCCCACATATGGTCTTTGCTAGTCTTAGCTTTGCAGCATCTGCCGGAACAGATACTACACTGTGATCTTGCCCCGAAGTCAAACGATAGCACTGTAATATAGTTATCTGGCGAACTAGTGAGGGTAAAGTTAATGTTCAATTCTGGACTATTTGAGAGGCAAAAGGAAACTTTAGTTGAATATTCGAATTGTTAAGAGTTTGAGTCAACACCAACTATTTTAATTTCTAGAGAAACCAAATGTGTAACAGAAGTGCGTATCAGTTCCAATGACACCAACAATTAATTTTGAGAACAAATGTCAGTACAAATTGTAACATAGCGCGGGCGTACGTATGCAAATGGCATTCGGAATCACGCCACCGAAGAAAGGAGGTAAAGAAAAGAAAGACTTAAAAAAAGATCACGTTAGAGACAAGAAGAACAGTCGAGATCACGTGAGAGGCGCAGATTACGTTCGAGAAGACGATCACGTGAGAGATGTCATGGTGGCCCGAGAGAATGAGGAAATAAATGTTGTTATACAACAACAACAACAACAACAACAACAAAGCGAGTTGAAGTTCTTTTCTGTTCTTGGTCTGCTTTGCGACTGAGGCTACAACGCATTGGTCCCCCCGGTCAACGTTACAAAATTACAAAGATTACATACCGAACAGCAGAGGCAAAGGTGAATTCGGGATTCGGTTCGAATCCTCAGATCGGTATTAGTTATCGCTTACTACGCTGGTGATTGCATCAAAATTAAACGCTCGTGTCTCTAGTTAAAAAATTAATTAATATATATTAATGAAAATATTAATATAAATCCTCTTCAACTAGAATAAGGACACTTTAAGAGAGTTATAATAAGTTGTTGACCTTAGCGTAAAGCAATATTCCGGTGTCTGTTGTGAGTAGTATCTTTCTGGCTTTTTGTATCCGTCTGCTTGCCCGGCATTATCTATATAGAACTTCTCTTATATTTCCAGGAAAATTCTCTGTGACCTCTGGGTGAAATACAGGCCTATAAAACCGAAGGTGACTTCGTAAATAGGTTTGATTCCTCAGCCAACAGTAATTGTAACTTCTTACACTGATGATTGCGTAAGCATGTGACACTAGTATCCTAAGGTTAAAAATAATTGATATTATAAATAGTATCAATACTTGTTTATATAATCTTTCATCTGATAATTGCGGTATTACATTCTACTAGCGTGTGGGAGAGGGCGCCCCGGCTTTGCCCGGCGTAAAATATGCTTAAATATGATATTTTAATTGGTCCAGATTTAGTATATATTATTATAGAGTCGTGATTTCAATATATATTTTATTTTACGATTGTGGCAGAATTATTAGGCTGAAAAGTTCTTGCGGAATTTTTAATTTTGATTTCAAAAGATGTATTTTCAAATAAGTTTTCGTTGTAATACTATTACTTTATATATCGTTTTAAAGAGTGTTGCTCGCTCTATCTAATCGTTTAAATTACAATCGTTTTAAAACAAGCGTGTCTTCTTTTCTGAACGCCGAATACAAGATGGGAAAAAAGCAAATTCGCACAATTTTCTTATTTCAATTCAAGCTAGGCCGAAAAGTTGCTGAAACTACTTGGATATCAACGAAGCGTTTGGCCCAGGAATCACTACTGAACGTAGAGCACAATGGTGGTTTAAGAAATTTTGTGGCGGCGACAAGAGTCTTGAAGATGATGAGCGTAGTGGTCGGCCATCGGATGTTGACAACGATCGACTAGCTTTAGTCGAAACCAATCCACGCACAACTGTTCGAGAACTTGTTTCTGAATTAAACATAATGTATACGACGATTTCCAACCACTTGAGAGAGATTGGAAAGACAAAACAACTTAATAAATGGGTATATCATGACAACCAAAAGAAACGCCGATGAGAAGTGCCATCTTCAATTTTTATTTTTCGCAACAAGAACGACCCGTTTCTCGACCAGGTTGTTACTTGCAATGAAAAGTGGATTCTTTGCCCCAACCGGCAATTCTCAGTTCAGTGGTTACACGACGCCGACGCTCCACAACACTCTCTGAAGCCAGATTTGCACCAGAAGTAGATCATGCTGATGTTTGGTGATCTGAGACTGGTCTCATCCATTATAGTTTTTTGAATGCAAGCGAAACCATTATGGTGGAGAAGTACTGCCCACAGATGGATGAAATGTATTAGAAACTTCGACAACACCCAGCATTAGTCAACAGAAAAATCCCAATTCTCCTCCACGACAATGCTCGACCACACGTTGCTAAACTGATCCTGCAGAAGTTGAACAAATTGGACTACGAAACTCTGTCTCAGCCGCCATAGTCTCCAGACTTCTCACCTACTGACTACCACCTTTTCAAGTATCCCGATAGCTTTCTGCGTGAGAAATGCTTCAATAACCTAATTTTATCGCCATCAGAATACAAGTTTTTTTTTTTTTTACTTTACTGGCATAAATTTTTACGTTACTGGCATAAATTTTGACGTTACTGGCATAAATTTTGACGTTACTGGCATAAACACACCTATTTTGCGTTGGCAAAAGTGTGTTGATTCTGATGGTGCTTAATTCGATCAAGAATTTTTTTTATTTGAGTCGAAATGTGTTTATCTGAATTTAAACGTTAAAAACCGCAAGAACTTTCTGATCAACTTGGTATCCACTCTTTTTGGAAAGGGGAGAGTGGTATATGTTCGATGGTCATGATAACATCATTTCAGGCTAGGCAAGTAAGAATAATTAATAGTGTAACTAATTAATGAAAGGAGAAAATTTGTAATACCCTCCAAACAACATATATTGCCAATGAAGGGTAAAGTGCTACTGTGATAAGAGTCAGATATTTGGGGGGGGGGGTATGTTAACCTTGATGAGGTGTTTAGTATGAAGTTGATTGTTCGCATCACATTGGAATTTTTGCATATTTGTATGATCGCAAAAACAGGGAGTATAGCGAGGGAATTCCAAATACAAGCGGCCCAAAGAAATAAACTACAAGAAAGTTTTTTTTTTCTGGCATCTATGGTGAAAGGGTGGGGTTTTACTACCAGTCGAGTGGGTCGGGAATATTTACATCAGAGTACATGTGGTAGAAACATGCACAGGGATGAAACAGTGACGATGCGATAGTGGCTAGAGCTTGACAGACAGCGTAATAATTAGGGCTGTGACAACAGCATATTCTTTACATTCGTTTGACTCTCAAGTATATATCTAACACAGTTAGACTCACATCAGTCTATATAAAAACATATAAGATATTAACGGATATATACTCCAAAGTAAAAACAATGGGAAGAATATCCTGTTGTCACAGTCCTAGTAATAATCATGATCACCATTATCATCATCGTGTCATTCTCGTCATCGTCATCATAATTATCGTAATAATAATAATAATAATAATAATAATAATAATAATAATAATAATAATAATAGTAAGAAGAAGATTAACAATAATAACAATAATATTAAAAATGATAATAATAACAATAACAATAATAATAATGACAATAGTAATAACAATAATAATAATAATAATAATAATAATAATAATAATAATAACACTAATAATAATAACAATAATAACAATAATAACAATAATAGTAATAAAAATAATAACAATAATAACAATAATAATACCAATAATAATAATAATAATAATAATAATAATAATAACATTGTTGTTTTCAAGGCGAGATCTTTGATGACCAGTGTGAAAACTCCTTGTGAGTCAATCATCATCATCATCATCATCATCATCATCATCATCATCATCATCATCATCATCGCCGTCGTAATTGTTATCATCATAACAATCATTATCGTCATCATCATTTATGTCATCGTCCATCATGATTATCATCGTCGTCGTCACCGTCATCGTCGTCGTCGTCGTCGTCATCATCATCATCATCATCATCATCATCATCATCGTAGTCGTAGTCGTAGTCGTCGTCGTCGTCATCATCATCATCATCATCGACAAGAACAACAACTGAGCAGCATCCTCAATGAGTGTAGAGATAAAAAGTGGCAGGACGAGGAGGCAAATGATGGGAGAAGGGTAAGATTAAAACCGAATCGCAAGCAGATGATGAACGCGTCGCTGGCAACAAATATGTCCGATTATGAGGTCGTGTCAACAAAGGTATAAAACACCGAAATAATGAAACATATCGTTTTTTTTTCGATAATCTAATTAAGCATTTGTTGTTGTTTTAAATCCGAGCCATATAGATTAGTGGCAAACGACGGCTGTTCGATGCGATCGTGGGAAAGTGTCACTTTGATCGAATCAAGGAAAGTTGACCTTTCCTTCACAGCGTCGGTCAACGGTCAGATGTTAAATTAACAACTCGTACTTTTTTTCTAAAACAAAAACAAAACAAAAACAAAAACAAAACAGATTGCTACTGATAAAACTCCGATTTATTCGTATACAGTAAAAACTACCCGTCTGTGGAATTCTCTTCAACTGGTCTGCTTCCCAGATGACTATAACATGGTCGTCTTTAAATCTAATGTCAACAAATTCTTAAATAATAAAACTAACCCTTATCCTCAAGTGGCCTTTGGGCCTTGATAAGTGGTAACTACCTTTTTAAAAAATCAATCTTCATTATTTATACTAGCAATAGAGGGAGGTAGTGCCTGTGAGGATGGTCTTGTCGTATCAGAACAAATATTATACTAACTCACTCATAAAAAGGGAGAAGCAACGCCTGGGAGGATTGTCTCATGATATCCAAACAAATAATTCACTATCGACGTCCACAAAAAAGAGAAGGTAAAAAGGTGATGGAGGATTGTATAATGGCCGTAGAACAGATACAACATTACGACCCCACCTTTTCCAAAGAAGGTAGCGAGGACTGTTAAGATGGAATCATGACAACAGAACAGGTACTACACTACCTTCCGAACTGTGTGGGTAATGCCCGGGATGGTTGTCTTATAACAACAATAGAAAAAATGTATTATATGGGAATATTATCTCAGGATAAAAGAACAAATACGACACTACCTTAACCCAACCCCTAATAAAAGTCAAGGTAATGCCTCGGAGAACTCGGATGCTGCACTATGCTCCCATCCTCTTCAAAAATATATATATATATATATATATATATATATATATATATATATATATATATATATATATATATATATATAAAGATAAATGCCTGGGGAGATTATATTACGACCACAGAACGGCGACTTAATGACTAACATCATGAATTTTGGAATATGTTTTTTTTGTCATTTCTTCACTATATTGCTCTGTAATTACATTGAGCTTCTTAAATAAGGATTGGCATATGTTATAAGAAAATATATTTCTACAGAAATATATATATCTAACCATTATATCTATATATATATCTATATCTATATATCTATATCTATCTATCTATCTATCTATATGTATATATATATATATATATATATATATATATATACACACATAACACACACATATCATATATATATATATATATATATATATTCAAATCCTGGCTTGAGGTAGTTGCCTGTCTAGCTGCACTGATGAGCTGTGAAACAGCGAAACAGTACTGTATGTAGATGACTATATATATATATATATATATATATATATATATATATATATATATATATATCAAGTCAATAAGAATGAAAAGTTTACCCGACAAAAGCAAGTGTAAACTTCAACCTAATATAAATATTAATATTTATATATTAATTTGGCTAGGAGCAAAGTGTAGTATCTGTTCTGATACTACGCTTTTTCTAACCTTTATCAGTGGAGGAGAAATTTTTATTTCTGTTCCTATCCAGAGTGCCCCTTTGTGGGGAGCTGGATTTTCCCCACATTTAAAACCGACCTTGTGTCTAACTCTACCCTCGTCGGGAGGCAATTAAATAAAAATATTTATATATTACTCCTAACCAAATAAAAAATCTCAATGCAAACACAATACGGAGTACAGAAATCAAGACTGCACATTAAAATTAACAAATAAATTTATTGTTCGACAGAATATTAATTTTTTTTTCAAGAAATCCTTATTCCGCGGAGTTTCAAAGATTGCTATTCTTCTCTTCAGAGAATAGAAGGATATTAGTAAATTATTATTATATCCGAGCTAAGAATTTGCTATTATAGCATTAAATGAAACAGCACTTTATGATGGTTAGTCATAAATAAGTGTTCATGAAAATAGGTAAAAAAAACTAAACAAAACAACAACAAAAAAAAAAACCCAGAGTTTATAAAGAGTGATTCGATTGTAAATCCAAGAAGTGAAGAATTATTTTTTTTAATTTTCTTCTCTTCTTGGATTTACCATGAAGTGAGTCTTTATAAACGCTGTACTCTCTGTACTTGACTCGTTTTTTCCGATTTTTTTCTCCCTATTTTTACATGTTTTAACCGACATGAACACATTTCTTTTGAATTTTATGACTAACCATAGAACAATAAAATTTTAATTTACAGTCTCCATTTCTTTTCCTTATATATAATTATTTATTATAATAATTATTAAATATCTACAGCCACATGTGTTTCACCCTTTTGTGACTCATCTGTGCAGGGTGTCACGATTAACACCAATCAATAGATTCGAACCCGGCCACAGAAGCCATTCATGGCTCCAATAGCAAGGACTTAATCCATTCGGCTACCGTTAACCGCTGTTGAATTTCAAACATTTATTTTTTAAATGCTTTTCTAACGTCTGTCAGAGTGATCTAATCATTATATGATGATCTGCGCATAAGAGCTAAATTGACCGACTTTATTTCAACTGAAAGTGCTCAACGATAAGAAACGAGTTTCTTAAAGAGGCTGACATAATTATTTGCTATAATAACTATCAAATACCTGCAGACACTAGTGTTTCATCCTTTCGGGAATCATCAGTGCAGGGTGTTACGATTAACACCAGTCGATTGATTCGAACCCGGCGACAGAAGCTATCTCTGGCTTCATTAGCAATATATATACATATATATATATATATATATATATATATATATATATATATATATATATATATATATAATTTAATTGTCCATTTCTGGTAGAAATAATAAACCGATAAATATTAATTGATTTAGAGCTATTACTAGAGCTTAAATTAATATATCCCACCATAAAGTATGGAGATTATGGTAGTTAAAACTCTGTAACTAAATATTTTGAGGTTTTGAAAGAATCGGAATCAGTAATTGTATTGGAATCGGTGATTTCGAACAGAATCTGTAATTGTAAAAATATTGGACTCGTCAAATCACTAACAGGTAAGAAACATTAACCCTTATCCTTGAGTGGCCTCCCGGCCTTGATAAGTGGTGACTTCCTTGTAAAAAAAAAATGATATATTTAAACATTTATAATTTTACAATTAAACTGAAAAACTACAACAGATCATCTAATCATTCCTAATTTAACTCAAGGCACGACGAAACCTGACAAAAAAAACGTGGCATGCTGGGGACTAACTAAGCCGGAACGACTGTCAGGAAACATGAACGTAAAGAGCAAAATAATCGTTAAATAAATTCAAGATTTAAAGGATTAAAATCTTCCCTTGCCTTAACTATCGGTATTTGCTTACGCATCATTAGGACCGTCGATCGCACCTGCCGTAGGATTAGAAAAAAAAAAAGAAAGAAAAAAAACCCATACTTGTTTGTATAAACGGGGCCGCAGCTAATTCCCCACTCCTAAGTCGTGAATCGAGGCTTTAAGAATCAAAACATGGCGTCCCCCATAATACGAGTTTTCCTTTCTTTCAAAGCATCTTTTTGACAAATCACCTGCCTTTGTCGGTGAGATCTTTTGGAATGTTTGTCCATAAACATTTTTTTAAAAGGTACATTTACCTATTTATCTAGTACAATAATAACACACACACACACACACACACACACACACACACACACACACACACACACACACACACACACACACACACACACACACACATATATATATATATTACCGGGGTAATATTATTACCCCTCTTCCTCCTATCTCTCTTACTAGTCTTCCGTAACCCCGTAGATATGTCCAGTCCACATCTCTGTCTTACACATAAGTATGTATATATAAATTCAACCATCTATGTTATCTCTCTCTCTCTCTCTCTCTCTCTCTCTCTCTCTCTCTCTCTCTATATATATATATATATATATATATATATATATATATATATATATATATATAGTAATGTGATTGATAAGCGAAAGTATTGGATGTTTTTTTTTTTTATATGTAAAAGACACCATAAATAAACCTAGCTATTTTTAAGTAAGGCAGATGTACTTAAAAATTGCTAGGTTTATTTATGGTGTCTTTTACATATATATAACAAAAGCATCCAATACTTTTGCTGATTAGGAGACTTTGTTTAAAAAAAACTATATGTCAAAATCATTGTCCGTGGCTTAATGTCTGTCGCAATAAAAACATCGTTTCCGAAACGATCGTACAAATTATTGCCTTTGTTATTGTTCCTTATTATGAAACAGATTTTTAATTTTTAATTTTTAATTTGAATTATAAATTACAAATCACCTTACTAAATATTAAAGTAGCTCTAGGATATTTGCCTATCGAGCTTATTATATATCTGAATTACAACGAGCACTGTTCTTTTCTTGTATTTTAATTAAATTATCACATTAAAATACACTCTGCTCTTTAGGCTACTGTTCTAACCCCCTTCAAATTATATATATATATATATATATATATATATATATATATATATATATATATATATATATATATTTATATTTATATATATTCAAGCACGTCTGATTGAACACGACAGTTATTCCTTCTTCCGATATTGTTTTTATATCTTTTCAATTCGCCGGGAGCAATTTATTTTTCAGTTTGCATCTGTATATAATGGCGCCCAAAAGTTGTCGTTCAGCCATATTCTACACAAGCGCTTTCTATCAGTACTTCCGATCGTCGTCAGGAGCGACTGTTGTTGTCGTTTTTTTCTTTGAGGCAAGGTGTATTTATAGTTAGTTTTTTTTTGTCTTTGGTTATAAAGGTGCGAATATTCCGGTCTCATATGCCCCAAAGATTTTCAATTGACTTGGTCATGGAATATTATTAATCCAATTTTAGCTCAACCAATGCCGTGTCACTCTATCAGAGTGACAAGGAGCGGCGTTTTCCATAAATAGTTCATTTTACCACGTGGGAATATTGGTAGGAGTCCTTCATGTAATATTGAAACATATTTAGCAAAATTGATGTTTCTTCGCACTCCACCAGGTCTGGCCCGACCATCACTCCAAATTGCACCTCATACTATAACTGAAAAACCACATGTTTCAGCGTTGGCTGCAGTTTTTTTTTTAAATCAAACTCTTGCTGATAGGGGCCTTCATCCCCATACACTTCCATTGTCCGGAAATAATGCAAATCGTGACTAATGAGAGCAAATTATGTTGGTCTAATTGGTCATAGATCTCTCCACCATCTCACAAGCCCAATCTTTCCTGCGTTTGATAATAACAGGAAGAGAAAAAGGTTTTCTTTCTCGCAGCTCTGCCAAAGTAGCCTAATTTGTGAAGATACCTGACAGCTGCAATTTCTTTTCACAAGATGCAAGGTTCTTTCAGAGTGCCCGTTGCGACTTGGACGGGGTTTTGCGCCCTATTTGTTCTCTCTTGCTAATTGTACGACTACCCTATTAACCGTAGAAAGAAGTATTGAAAAATTTCATGCTATTTTTAGTTGACTAAGAATATCTTCATGTTGACCCACGATTCGTCGTCGCATAAACTCTGATAGGTCTGATCCTTCTTTAGTTGTGGTATGCTTTAATGTTATGAGATGCAATTTTAATAGGATACTCTTAAGTTATTTCAGAAATATTCTTATCTATAAATATAAATAAGATATATTAATCTTAGAAAAATATTTATCTTAGGGTCTATTCTTTTCTGTCATGTCCGTATATGTGTTTACATATTTCTCTCTCTTTTTCTTTCGACCCCCCTCTCTCTCTCTCTCTCTGTATATATATATATATATATATATATATATATATATATATATATATATATATAGCCACCCACAGTCTCTGTCTGTCTGTCTGTCTGTCTGACTCTCTCTCTCTCTTTATATATATATATATATATATAGAGAGAGAGAGAGAGTCAGCAGACAGACAGACAGACAGACAGACAGACAGAGACTGTGGGTGACTGTATATATATATATATATATATATATATATAGAGAGAGAGAGAGAGAGAGAGAGAAAGAAAGAGAGAGAGAGAAAGAGAGAGAGAGAGAGACAGAGGATTGGGTTAGAAAGAAAAAGAGAGAAAAACATAAAAACCCATATACAGACACGACAGACTATACTGCTCCTTTATAATGGGTTGAGCATATTGGGAAGTGATATACAAATTACCATTAGCGTATGAAGCCATGTTATTTGTGTAAACAAGTTGAGCTTAAGTATTTGGACAAGGTCAAAACATTGTTAATTCACTACCCGCACAGTAGTAGTCGAATAGGTCAACGGTTAGAAGCTCTGACTGTCGTTTGGGCGATCGGGTTGCGATCCTAGCTTGAAGTAGTTGCTTGTCTAGTGGCACTGATATGCTGTGAAACAGCGAAGCAGTACTGTATGTGGCGACTATATATATATATATATATATATATATATATATATATATATATATATATATATATATATATATATATATATATGTATAAGGAATGAAAAAATGTACCAGCGGTGGTTGACGTTATGTTTAAAGAAAAAATAGAAAAAACCGAATGAAATTTAAAAAAAATCAACGTTTCGTCCTCGTCTCAGAGGACATCTTCAGGATAATTGAAATAAAAATGTGATAAAAGAAAAAGTCATAGATCGTGCGAAAAAAGACAGTTTTTTAAAATCCAACCCATGTCGGGAAAGGACGAAGGATGAATATATCACGCACACATATTCGTCCTTTCCCGACATGGGTTGGATTTTAAAAAACTGTCTTTTTTCGCACGATCTATGACTTTTTCTTTTATCACATTTTTATTTCAATTATCCTGAAGATGTCCTCTGAGACGAGGACGAAACGTTGATTTTTTTAAAAATTTCATTCGGTTTTTTCTATTTTTTCTTTAAACATATATATATATATATATATATATATATATATATATATATATATATATATATATATATATATATAAGCAGGCCGTTCGTAAAATACGTTTAAATATGATATTTTGATTAATTCATATTTATTATTATATTATATTGAATCCAATATATAATAATGACTTAAAAAGTAAAAAAAAAACAACAAAAAAAAACAAAACAAAACACTCGTGGGCCACCACCGAAAATCGAAACCAATACGTTTAGTTTACGATTTACGTTTTCCTTTGACGTTAATGACTGTACCATGAAGATATGTTTGCTACGAAGCTAAAAATTAAAACATGAACCAATAGCTATTACGTTACGCATGCATATTCTTTATGCCATCGTTCGTTCTTCACCTGGCAAATTCCATATTTTTTTTTTTATTTTCATACTTTTGCACTGATTCTCCCCGGCTAAAACCCAAATATAAAGTTTCGCATGGGTTCAAATACCCTATATATGAAGTTTCATGTCTGTAGACTAAAAACTGACAGAGGAGTTTGGTAGACAAAAGTTTTTAAACAAATATATATACGCATACATCAATATATATAGAAAGAGGCTTGTGCTGGCTATAACCTTTATAGGCAATATTATGCAAGTATAAATCATGTAGAATATATGCATGAATATAGTTACACGTATTAGTTAACTAAAGATGATAAGAAATCCGAAAAAAACTAATAGGGAATTAGTTAAAATAAATGTTTTAAAGAATGTGCAGATTAGTCGATTCCCCAACTCATATATAACAAAGTTGTATTTTCTTTTTAAGTAAATAGAAAAAAGGGGGTTTAATATGAATATCAATACACACATAGAAACAGAAAAAAATCATAGGAGCATAGATTATTGCTTTGTGGCATTATTATTATTATTATTATTATTATTATTATTATTAGTAGTAGTAGTAGTAGTAGTAGTAGTAGTATTGGTTTAATGGGATCGGTTTGGCTAATTGTAAATATTCATGTAATATGTGCATATACTTGCAGAAATGAAAAAAAAAATACACTGGTGGAGGGAGCAATCGATAAATGCGAGATTTATTGATAGTTTAAAATCAATAAATATTTATCATTTTATTTTTAGTACAATCTACAATATACCGATAACCCCATGAGTTCTAATTTTCCCGATCTCCGCTTCTGAATGAACGTCCCAACACTATTATCTATACAACGGTAACCATCTACCTACCTATCTATCTATCTATCTATCTATCTGTCTATTTATCTATCTATCTATCTATCTATCTATCTATCTATATATATATATATATATATATATATATATATATATATATATATATATACAGGGTGAACAGAAAGTCCTTGGACCATTTTTAGTTTTAAAATTAAATATTGTTAAAATCACTTTTTCTCTTTTCGAATAAAGTAAGCATTTAGTCTAACTATTGATCTAATTATTTTCAACAAAAATATTAAAATAATTTTGTTTTAACTTTCAGAAAAATGAGCAAACAAGAGGCCATAATTCAGCTTCATTGCGCGGGAAGGACAAACTCAGAGGTTATTAAGCTCTTGAAAGTGGCTAAATCCACCGTGTACGATGTTGTGAACAGATTTAAGGAACTTGGTACATCTGAAGACCGTCCTAGGAGTGGAAAACCTCGCACTGCTCGAACAAAGAAGGTGATTAAAGCTGTCCGAGAGAGGGTAAGGAGGAACCCGAAGAGATCTGCAAGACAAATGACTAAAGAAATGAATGTGAGCGTGACCTCGATGAGAACCATCGTAAAAAACGATCTCCAGTTGTCCCCCTACAAGATGAGAAAGAGACAGTACCTCACACCTGCCCAAAAGCACAAGAGACTTGAAAGAGCAAAGCTTCTTCTTGGAGACCTGAAGGCTGGCACGGCAGAGCGGAGATGGTTTTTTTCTGATGAAAAACTCTTCACAATTGAAGCGACTATTAACAATCAGAACGACAGAGTTACGCAAAATCTGCAGCAGACATTGATGACTCCGTGAGAATAGTTTTCCGCCGACAAAAGCCGTCTTCCCTCATGGTGTGGGCTGCAGTCTCCAAATCTTGGAAGTCGCCTCTGATTTTCGTGGAGCAGGGTTTAAGATCAACACAGATCGCTACATTAACGATATTTTGGTTCCAGCATTTAAAGAGATGAAGAAACACTTCAAAGATCAGCCTTTCACCTTCCAACAAGATGGAGCATCATCCCACACCTCCAGAAAAACTCAGGACTGGTGCCAACGTCATTTTCCAAGATTCTGGAGTAAGGAGATGTGGTTTCCTGCATCGCCTGATTTGAATCCCATGGATTTTTCGGTGTGGTCTTTGTTGGAGGCAAAGGTCTGTTCTGTTGCTCATCCAAGTGTTGATGCTTCGAAGACATCTCTTCTGAGTGAATGGGCTAAAATATCCCAGGAAACGCTGCGTGCCTCGGTTGGTAACTTCAGACAGAGAATTGAACGTCTAATCGAAAGGAAGGGACATCACATTGAAAATAAATAATTTGAATTTATTCTTGGTTTCCTAACTTATAATTTTCATTCATGTCTGTCTGTCTTTCTGTCCATCTATCTATTTAACTATCTGTCTGTCTGTCTATCTGTCTGTCAATCTATCTGTCTGTCCATCCATCCATCTATCTATCTAGCTAGCTGATGGAGACAGACTGATAGCTAGCTAGCTATCAGTCTGTCTCTCTTCCTATCTATCTATCATCTATCTATCTGTCTGTCTATCTATCTATCTATCTGCATCTATCTGTTTTTATGTCTATCTATCTACCTATCTGTCTGTCTGTCTGTCTGTCTATGTCTTTATCTACATATATGTCTGTCTATCTCTCTGTCTCTCTGTCTATCTATCTATCTATCTATTTATCACAGTCCTAATTATTTACTATCAAGACCTTTCATCCCTTAAGCACATGCTTTGTTTCGTTAAGCCCTCTTTTAACGAATCACCTGCCTTTGTCGGCGAAATCTTTCAAAATATATGTGCGTATTCATTTTCAAAAAGGTGTTTTTACGTATTTACCTATTGTAATGATTGCTGTTAATCTTTTTTTATATACAAGAGACTGAATTTCTGCTGGTTGTGGTGGTGGTGGTGCGGGGCAATTCATTTTATCTCTTCAGTTCATTTGAATATATGTAAAATTTCTTTTCGGTTGACACCGTGGCGTATGTGGCGTGTGCGATAAACATAAAGCATCTCCTAATACTTTTTTTCGAAAGTGGAATAAGTGTTCTCTTTCTACACACTCACACACACCACACAGACAGACATGCATATATATATATATATATATATATATATATATATATATATATATATATATATATACTAGCGAGGGGTACCCGGCGTTGCCCGGGTGTTTGTAGGTGTGTGTGGGGGGGGGGGGTAAAAAAAAGTAAGTATGAGGATCGAACCCGAACCATTGAGGCAAAGTTGTAAATTAAAGTGTGAAAAAAAAAGTGCGACGTTAACGATTGCCCCACCGCGAGATGCTAGCGGAAACACGTTAATTACTTGGATTTAGCAGGTGCCCGTTTTAATGAGTTAATGAGGTCAAGTTTGACTGCGGGATAGTATTCATTTACTGCTTACCCCCCCCCCCAAATGTTATAGGAAAAAGACTAACCCACATGCGGCGAGCGACAAATATTGAATATTTATCTTCCCGAAATCGACCAAATTAAATAGACAGGCGAGCTTCGTTGTTAACTGTGAGATATTACGATTTATATGTGATATAAAAAGTTTTAAAATGTGGTGAAGCGAGCGACCGCTTCTCTGAAAGAAGCCTTTGTAGACACACAGAAAAAGCGAACACACATACATACATACATTTTCGCTTTTATATTTATAGATATAAGTGAACGTGTCTGTGTGTATCTGTGTACATTTCCCTACGCAATAACTCTGCCAATTTTATGGAACAGACTCGAAATTTTATATACAGGGTACTGAGGTTTGTGGAAATCTTTGTGATCTGTTTTCGACCAGAAAGTTGGCCGTTAAATGGTCAAAGTTCAACGATTTGCCTTTTAAGAACGCTACAAAATTCCTCCGACAATTTTGGGTCAATACACTTGAAATATTAGATACAGGTTCCTTGGACATGGATCTAGCTTAATAATTTGGTTTGAGCCCAAAGCAATACATGTTAAGGGGTCATAATAGGGGCCAAATAAAAAAAAAGATTTACCGCTTTTTTTTTTTTGCTCAACATACACCTACTAACACCAGGGCTGAAATGCTAGTATATATATATATATATATATATATATATATATATATATATATATATATATATATATATATATATATATAAATATATATATATATATATATATATATATATATACTCGAGTTATTTATTCAAACGTAATGGACTAGTGAATTCAACGAGGTTGTTAGATAGTGCTTAATAAAAAGAGCTGATAATACTTGTTTATTGTTATATAAACATGCTCACATCCCGCTGCTACAAATAGCCACTTGTTTCAATCAAACAACAGATATCATCAGGCAGCGACTTGACTATTCAAATGTTCAATGAATAAGCTATAAATTATTCATTGAACATTTGAATAGTCAAGTCGCTGCCTGATGATATCTGTTGTTTGATTGAAACAAGTGGCTGTTTGTAGCAGCGGGACGTGAGCATGTTTATATAACAATAAACAAGTATATATATATATATATATATATATATATATATATATATATATATATATGAAAGTGAAATTATCTGTCTTTGAGTACATTTCCCTACCAAACTACTCTCTCAATTTTCAGTTTACAGTTTCGAGGTTTGACGTAAGGGATAGGGAGATTTGGGAAAGTCTTTTTAATCGGTTCTCGGCCAGAAATCTGTCAAGGGGTTAAAATTCAACGACTTGACCTTTGATATATATATATATATATATATATATATATATACTAAGTCGTAGAATTTTCCTATCTAGTATTTGACGGCGCATTAATTTACTGGGAGAGATGCACCTCTAGTCTTCGTTAATGCATGCATCTAGGAGAAGGTAACTCTGATGTAAAAGCTCTGTCTTGTTGCGGATGGGATGATTCCAAAAAATTTTTCCGATTCTTTATAAATCTCCCATGTTTAACAATAAAATGGTTACTTTATCCTGATTACCGTAAAAACACATGTTAAATGTGTATGTATTTTTACATACGTGAAAACACACTTGTGTTGTGAGCTGATTTTAGATTTGAAGATAGATTTTAATTTTACTGGACATTTACACCAATAAAACATTTTATTGTATTATTACTATCAGTCGTGGACGAATTTTTAAAAACAAAATCAAGTAAAAAAATAATTAAAGGAATCGTTTTGGGAATCGGAAAAAAGGCACACATTTTTCCAATTACTCTATAACATGATCGTTTTCAAGTTCAACGTAAACAGGTTCTTGAAGGACCGTCCTCCAAAATAAATTAATTTATCAAATTTTTATTACGATACCCATTAACCCATACCTTTGAGTGGACTTCAGGCTTTGATAATCGATGACTATATAATGAAACCCGATAGAGTGGCCTCAAATCGCGAGATTCTCGCATCGTTTCCTGCATTTATATCGTGTGCTATGGATATAAATTTTCGTATTATTTACTGGCATGTCTAAGGTACATTTTCATATTACTTAAATATGCTGTTTTAAAATTTAATAGGCCTGGATAATCGGTGACTATATGTAATTCTGTGCCCTTTGACGGTGATCATAGCGTAGTATCTGTATTAACTGTGGCAGGCAGGGCCAAGGGTAAAAACATTATTATTATTATTATTATTATTATTATTATTATTATTATTATTATTATTATTATTAACTGATTTGAGTGACGGCGGTCGCTGGATCGATTATTATGATTAGAAAAATAAACAATCAGATTGGGAAAAAGTGATTGGCAGGAAATAATAATATCGCTATAAAGGAATGTGAAAAAAGAAAATAGATGTAAACATGATTTTTGGTTTGCATAAACAAATAACTAGATTGAGGTTACATCAGCTGTTGGTCTGAGACACGTAATGGGATGCAGATTTGGGAGAGATTCTAGTCAATCGTTAGCTGGACATCAGAGAGAACGGACAACGCAAAGGGGGAGTTGGTCATGACGCAAGGAGTGGCGATTTCTCAGGAAGCCAAGATGTAAAGACGTTGTAATCTTTGAATAGTTCAGTTGAAATCATGAAAATAAATGTTTGTAAATAATTCAGGTATGTTTTGTGTTATTTACATCTGTTAAAAAGAACAGTTTGTCTACAACTCTTTTGATACGTCCACGTCAATCGTTTCCTGTTAGAACTGTTGCATAAATGTTAAAATATACACACTAGACGATCAACTAAATGATACGACGTATATGCATACACGCATTTACACATACATGAATATACAGATAAAATATAATCCCCACTATTCAACATGTCCGTCGTTATGGAACATATACATATACACAACGTAACATAAATGATGAAACCCGAATTTTTTTCCACATTAAAAACTGACCATGTGTCTAACTCTGCCGTCGTGGGGCGACAAGTGAATATGTACAGGATCGTACAGAGATCGAACATGAGACTTCGAGTCGTCATATTGCACCAGTAACCATTTTATCATCGTTCGTTCTAACTCTTAGTCGAGATTACGTAATACTCTGGGTGTTTTTATTTAACAGACTAGCAAGCTTTCCGGCAATGCACGGTCGTAAAATACACTTAAATATGATATTGTAATTAATGCAGATTTCGTATTCATTATTATATTTCTGGCCCAATATATAATAATAATTTAAAAAGTTTAAAAAATAACTCGTGCGCCACAACCGGGATTCGAAACCAAAACGTTTAGCTTAGAATTTACGTTTTCCTTTTACTTTAATGCCTGCATTTTTGCGTCAAGGCTAAACATTAAAAAATTAACCAATAACTAAATCGTTACGCATGCATATTCGTAATGCCGTCGTTCGACATCACCTAGCTAATTCTATTTCTTTAATTTTCACACTTTTGCACCGGGGTTTCCCGGCTAAACCCCAAATATAACCTTTTACATGGCGTCGAATACCGTATATATTAAGTTTCATGTCTGTAGACCAAAAACTGACAGAGGAGTTTTGTAGGCAAAATTTTAAAAACAAATATATATATACACATACATAAATGTATATATAGAAAGAGGTTGTGTTTACTATAACTTTTTACGCAAATATTACGCAAGTATAAATCATGTAGAATATCTGCATGCATATAATTACACGTAATAGTTAAGTAAAGATGATCATCCTATAAGAAAACTGAAAAAACAAATAGGGAATTAATTAACGTTAATGTTTAAAAAAATATGCAAATTAGCTAGATCTTTTGCAGATAAATGCAATTCCACAAATCATATATAACAAAGTTGTATTTTCTTCTCTCTTTTTTTCTTTTTTTTCTGTTGTTCTTGGCCTTCGGGCCGGGATCAAAGTGTAAATGAATTATTGTACCATTTTTATTGTTATCTTTTTTTGTTTTTACGCGTCAATAAAAAATGTTTTAAAAATTGGGAGTTCAGTAGGATGTCCCCCAGTATGAAAGGGCGAATGTGGTATTATGGTGAAAGATACTAGCTGGGAGAAACTTTTGATTTTGTTTAGTTCTGGAGTGACAAGGATGAGCAACGACACCCACAATCCCCCCCCTTTTGAGTTGGCCATGTGCCTAAGTTTTTTGTTCATTGTTGATTTTCAATGTACTTTTAACATGAATAAAGGATTTAATATTTCAAAGTGTAGTATCTGTTCCGGCAGATACTGCAAGCAAAGACCATATGTGGGGGAAACCCTACATATAAGACCTTGGTCAATGTATGGTCAACCCTTCATACCAATTGTCACTATCCAGCTCCCCTACTCCCCGGGGAGTTGGTCCCCATTTCCCCTTCATTCCTCACATTAAAAATCGGCCTTGTGCCTAATTTGCTCGGTGGGGGATCAAATAAACACCCTGTTGTTCTTGGGCTTCGGCCCCCCCCTACCCTCGACACAAATGAATTATTGTATTACCGTTATTGTTATCTTTTTTGTTTTTTCTGCGCCAATAAAAAATGTTTTAAAAATTGGGCGCTAAGTAGGACGTCCCAAAGTACGAAACGGTGAATGCGGTATTATGGCGGAAGAAGTTTCTAGCTAAGAGAAACTTTTGTTTAGTTTTAGAATGACAAGGATGACCAACGACCCCCTTTTTCCCCCTTTTGAGTTGGCCTTGTGCCTAAGATTTTTTTTCGTGTTTATTTTTGCCTGAATAAAGGATTTAATATCTCAAAGTGTAGTATCAGTTCCGATGCTACACTTAAGTTAATTTGTCCTTGGTCAGTGGAGGGGAGACCCTCTATACTGAGACGATTATTATTTTTGGTCCCTACCAGAGTACCATTTTTGCCCTTCTTTTGCGGAGCTGATTTCCCCCCACATTAAAAACGACCTTGTGTCACATTTTGCTTTCGTGGGGAAGCAAATAAATGCGAATAGAAAAAAAGGGGTTTTAATGTGATTATCAAGACACGCACAAAAAACCCAACAAATTTATAGGATTATAGATAATGAGAATGCTAGTATTTCTGCCCTCAAAGTGTGATAAATCATACACTTGAGAACTTATGAATTGTTGTTGTTGTTGTTCTTCTTCTTCTTCTCCTTCTTCTTCTTCTTCTTCTTCTTCTTCTTCTTCTTCTTCTTCTTACGTCATATATGCCCGCAGAATCAGATGAGTATTTTCCATCGTTTTCCTTAAAGTTGTTCTGGCAAAATTCCAGTAAAAACAAGGGCAAATCAACCCGTTTCCTCTCCTTCAATCAAAATGGCTTCCTTCCTACGTTTTCGAAAGAAAAAAAAAGGGTTTTTTGTTTGTTTTTTAAACTAACGCATTTCAGGTGAAACAAAAAAGGTGTTCGTTTTCGAAAGAACAAAGCAAACAAAAACGGATGTTTTTTTTAAACCAACGCATTTCAGGTGAAAACATTATTACTAGGTCTATAAAAACAGCATATTCTTTTCATTGTTTTGACTCTCGAGTATATATCCAACACAGTTAATCAACCAAGAAGCACATCACTCTATATAAAAAACATATAAGATATCAACGGATACGCACCCGAGAATCAAAAAAATGAAAAGGATATGCTGTTGTCCTAGCTGTAATTATTACGCATTACGTGTCACGGCAAAATTTGTATAAATAAAAAAAAAAATGACCGAGTAAAAAATTAATTATAAATAAAGGTAGAATTCGTCGAATTACCGAATTTTATCGTTTTTACGTGAAAAAGTTGTGCGACCAAGTGTGTATAACAAACAGGGGAGATAGCCCTTTACTTAAATTGACTTAAATTGAATCAAATCAAGAGTCCACCATTTTTAAACCGAACGAAATTGTGGATGAATTCTTGAGAACAAAATACATCTAGCACATTTCTTGGATTATTTTTCGTAATTTTTGGAATTTATACTAATTTCGCCATTACACATGTGTACATAATAATGTTTGCATCTGAAATGCCTTGGCTTAAAAGATCAACAATACAAACAAGTACCCAACAAAGAATATAATGATAAAACATAAACAGCTACCGCATGAACCATTTAACAGATATTATCAGCATTTTTTGATAAAATGTATTTGCTTTTTGCATCCGTTTAATTTGTGTATTTGCAACATAGCGCGGACGGCTGCATGCAAATACTGAGCCGTGAGCGAAATGACGTCACTGTAAGGAAAAGAGAGCCGATCACTTTAGAGATGTGAATAACGGCCAAGAACACGTTCTGGGAAGACGATCATGCGAGGAGTCTCACAGCGGTAACGCAAGAATAACGAAAAAAAAGCAAGTTGAAGTTCTTTCCTATTATTTGACTACTTTGCGACTGAGGCTACAACGTGTTGGGTAACAATGAGTAGTGACTCTTTTTGGTTTTATGCTTCATTTCATGTTAACATTGGACCTAAACAGCTGTACGCAAATTGTTGTACATTTTCTAGAATGAGCAACAATACAGGAATCTGATCGTTGTAAAGTGGTGTCTTTAAGAAATATTTATAGCTCTCGTATTGAAAAAAAAACGTCGCAGCCCACAAGAGCCATGACAGTCAACGAACCGGAAGTCCAAGCCTCGAGTTTCCCGCTCATCAGTTAGACATCTCCGAACTCAGAATTATATATATATATATATATATATATATATATATATATATATATATATATATATATATATAATTATTTACTATAATAACTATTAAATACCTAAAGACACTATAGTTTCATCCTTTCAGGAATCATCAGTGCAGGGTGTCACGATTAATATCAGTCGAAAGATTCGAACCCGGCGACAGAAGCCATCTCTGGCTTCATTATCAAGGACCTAATCCATTCTGCTACCGTTAACCGCGAGAAATACTGTTGAAATCTTAAAATTTATTTTTTAAGTGTTTTTTAACGTCTGTCAGAGTGATTTAATCAGTATATGATGATCTGCCCATAGGAGCTTAATTGACCAACTTAATTCCACTGAAAGTGCTCAATGATAAGAAACGAGTTTCTTAAAGGGGCTGACATAATTTTATACTATAATAATAATAAATACCTACAGACATTTGTGTTTCATCCTTTCGGGAATCATATATATATATATATATATATATATATATATATATATATATATATATATATATATATACACACATAGTAAAATTCCTTTAATTTGAACTTTCTCTAAAGTTGAACTTCCTCTTATATGGACTGCCTCTTATTTGGACTTCTTCTAAACCTGGACTTTCTCTAAACTTGAACTGTATCGTCATTGAAACTGTATTAGCATATTTGATATGGAGTTGCAATAAAACTGTTTACATGGTTTATGCAATGTTGATATTGGTACTATGTAATTAATGTAGATTAGCTATTGATAATTAATTTACACTAACTGTAACTTTTTTTTCATATTGCTATATTTAAAATAGTGTAAAACAACCTATCACAATGGCTTGCAACTCTAAAAGAAAACAAGTGACACTGACTTTACTCCAAAAACGTCAGATTATAGAAAAATTAGATGTTGGAGTTGAAAATGGCGTTATATTGAGAGATTATAAGATTGGAAGAAGTACACTGTTTTACATCAAAAAGAAAAAGGAGGAAATATGTAAAGCTGCTCCTTTCTCTCCAAATAAAATACATGTCAAAACAAGGACCAACGCAAGTTGAATTCGATCGAATGTTGCATGAGTGGTTTGTAGCAAAACGGAATGAAGGTGTAGCAATATCTGGGCCCATGTTAATTGCTAAAGCAAAATCTCTTAAGGAAGAGTTGAATATCGCAGAAGATATGAAATTCAGTGAAGGCTGGCTTAGGAGCTTTAAGAGTAGGCATCGTATAAGACAATTAACAATGTCAGGCGAACAACGGTCTGCTGATACACACTCAGCATCAAATTATTGTGACAAATTCAAGGCGATAATTGCCGATTATGGTTTAACACCAGAGGATGTTTACAACGCTGATGAAAGTGGCGTAAATTGGAAGTGCTTACCTACAAAAACATTAACCGGATCCGAGGAGCAGAAAATAAAAGGATCCAAATTAAATAAAGAAAGGCTGACAGTGATGGTATGCGCTAATGCTTCTGGAACTCATAAACTTAAGCTTATTGTCATCGGCAAATCCAAATTTCCCTGAGCATTGAAAGGAATTTCGCCTTGCCAGTATCCTATTATGCTCCACGAAATGGATGGATGAATCAACAGCTGTTTAAAAAATGTTTTTGCAAGAATTTTGCCATTTTTCCAGAGGCGCTTTCTTGAATTAGGTATACCTGATTCAAAGTGCTTGCTTCTGTTGGACAATTGTAGAGCACATCCTCCTGAGTCAGAACTAGTGTCATCTTGCGGGAATATTTGCGTGTGCTACTTACCACCTAATGTGACTTCTCTCATCCAACCTATGGATCAAGGGATTATTTGAAACTTAAAATGTTTCTACAGAAATGATTTCATGATGAATATGATAAATAGTACCGTGAGTATAAGCGATTTTCAGCGCCATTTTACCATCAAAGATGCCATATTTTCTCTCGCAAGTGCATGGAATCAAGTTCGAGCAAGCACATTAACAAAAGCATGGGGTAAATTATGCCTGTGGCAATGGTTTCTGAACTGAAAGAATCAGAGAATACATCTAGTCTAGAGAAAATTATTGAAACCAAACGCTGTTCTTAAATCATGCAAATGATGTTGAAATGTGGGTGCAACAAGATGAGGAAACTACTGATCAATATCCTGAAGGCAGTAATAGTGATGAAAATAGCAACAGCTCCCATTCTCTTGACCCTAATGTAAATAACCAAGAACACTCTGATGAAGCAATATCATGGGATGATGCAGAAAAGTCTATGGAGACGGTTATAAAATTTCTAGAAAAAAGTCCTTACTTTAGTGACAATTATGTTTTGCAAGAAATGTCTCTCCGAAGAGATATAATCATAAAGAAGCTACAGAACTAAGAAATTGTAGATTTCTGTGATCACTTACAGAATACAATGGCAGCGCTGAGAGCTCAATCGATGAAAATAGAAACTGCAATGAGACTCATTCAATGAACAACTAAAAAAAAACTGCTGTAGATGATAACTTAGGTAATAAATACCTAACAAGTAAGAGTAGATTTAATTTATTTTCAACGTTTTTGTTCCTGGTAATAATATTTAACAATTCTTACTTGCGATATATCGTAAACTCAACTTGATATATACTTGAAGTATCATATAGCAATGAATTTCATTTACTATTTCTTAATTGTTAGAAAATTAAAGTTAACTGCAGCACATTTTTTTTATCCCGAAACTTGAACAGCATCCTCTAATTTGAACGAAGCGGATGTTCAAATTATAGGAGTTATACTATATATATATATATATATATATATATATATATATATATATATATATATATATATATATATATATATATATATATATATATATATATACCAGCAAAATTACCCGTCGTTGATTGGGTTTAAAAACCGCCTACTGAAAATGGACTCTGATTTATGAAAGTATGATAGCTTATGAAAAGGAAGGGTTGTAAAGAGATAGCTTCGAATTTGGAGATATGAAAATAAAAGGAAAATATGATGAAAGTAAAAATAAAATAGATAAACCTCATAATTTATTATACCATACCTTTTCACACTGAAACACTTATCACAATATTCTGTGGATCTATATTAAAAAACCTCGTTAAACTTTGTGACATATTTCTATTCTATGGAGGTCAGGCGCGAACGAACACCCCATAATTTTATTATACCATATTTCTTCAAACTGAAGCATAATTATCAAAGTATACTTACGCAGATAGATATGAAAACTCTCTATAAAAGTTTGTGCCTATTTCCATTCTATGGAGGCCAGTCGCAAACGCAGAACCCACAATTTTATTATACCATCCCTATTTAAGTTAAAACATACTTATCAAAGTATTCTTATGTACATCTATATTAAAAACACTTGTTAACGTTTTTTTTTTTAATTTTAAAATTTTTTATTCCATACTTTGTGGACCAGGCGCGAACGCAGACCCCACAGATTTAATGAACTACCGTTCTGCCAGATCAAACCTACCCATTCCTGTGTTTCGATACATCTTCTATCATTATATGTAAGCAGTTTTTTAAAATAGTCAAGTATATAGGAGCCTATTCGTGACCACACATATACACACACATTCAGCTTTATATTACACACACACACACACACACACACACACACACACACACACACACACACACACACACATATATATATATATATATATATATATATATATATATATTAGTGATGAGAGGATTCCAATATTTTCCCGATTTCGATACATTTACTGATTCCGATTCCGATTCCGATTCCGATTCTTTATAAACTTAATATTTAACAATAGTTGTTTTTGTTATGTTGGATTACTATAAATAAAAAAACAAAAAAAAAAAACAAACAAACAAAAAACACGTTAAATATGCAGCTGTTACTTAAGCGTAAAAATACACTTTAAAATAACCCTAAAATTTCCGATTAATCGTCCCAATATTAATATATATATATATATATATATATCTGTAGTCATCGACATACAGTCAGTCCTGTTTCATTGTATCGCAACTCATCACTGCCGCTAGACTAACACCTCGCCTAAGTCGAGGATTGAACCTAGAACCATCGCGTTTACGGTCAGCAGTTTTACCGATCGACCCACGGGAGTTTCGCCCGTAAATTATCTCGCCAAATGTCTATTTAAAGAAACATTTGTCCACCACTTCTACAGTGCTCTAACCGCTTGTTTATAAACAAAGAGAGAGCGTCGCATTTTTCAGCCAATAAAGTAGCGGGTGAGATTACTTACGACAGTGCTCTACCCAAAGAGGGGGGGCGTGTGTGAGTGTGTGTGCAAATGTAAGTATATATATAATGTGTGTGTGTGTGCATATGTAAGTAGTATACATATATATATATATATATATATATATATATATACTTTTAATCTGTCTTTACATAAGCAGTACTGTGTTGCTACACAGTCATGAACATGTTTCGGTCTTCTAATGTTTATTAAGTAGATACCTCTTCAGACAACAACGCTTATATTTAAAAGCGGAATTCTTATATATATATATATATATATATATATATATATATATATATATATATATATATATATATATATATATATATATATATATATATACGTACAGATGAATCAGTCGGTTGTAGGTGTGGTGTAGTGCTTATAATAGTAAAATAGTATCTCTTTCAGGTTTTATCTATTCTGGTCAGATAAGACATTCCTTCGGCGGCGAAGAATCCCTGCACAAATATTTGTCAGAGCTCGCAGACTCAGAGATCCTTATCAGTTCCTGGAGGAATCGTCTCTACACCATCACATCGCTAAGCAAAAGCTTTTATTACCCTTTACGAACCGTCAAAAGTAAATAACAAAATCTCGACTGTTTTTTTTTTCTTTCTTTCGGTCTTCATTTATACGTTTTATTCACAATCCAGAACTTGATTCGACTTCTGCGTCGGCGACGATTTCTTAGTGAGACGAGGTGTTAATAGGAATTGGAGTTGCTAGCCGAATTGAGTAGATTTTTTTTTTTTTACAAAGCACTCATCACTTATCAAGGTTCGGAGGCCACTCGAGGATAAGTGTTAATAAGTGTACAGTAATCAATTGGACAATAGCATCGTAATCGTTAGTAGTGGTAATTTGGTAAATTGGATTACTTAAGGGGACGACTCATCAAGAACTTGTTTATGTTGGACTTGAAGACGACCGTATTCTAGTAAGTTGGAAAGCAAAACAGAGTTCCACAAGCGTGCAGGTGCAAGAAAGAAACTTTGTGCATAGAATCTACTTTTAAGTTTAGGCACAGATAAATAGTAGGGGAAATTATTAATAGTGGTTTCAGCTAGCCGGTATTATCACAATGCTTTTTAACCTTATTCTAGAAACCTTTTTCTAATTTTAGTCGTAATCCATCACATGAATTTGAATCCAGAAAATTACATAATATATATATATATATATATATATATATATATATATATATATATATATATATATATATGAATAAAAAAGAATGCGAAAAGTATGAAAGCTTATAACTTTTCTTTATTCGTTTTTAATTGGTGACGTGCAGGAATACAAAATAATAATATTATGAAAAAAAATTAAAAAACTTTTTTCATAAGTACATAATTTTCGACCGATCCTTCAGTCTTCATCGGTGATATATATATATATATATATATATATATATATATATATATATATATATATATATGTATGTATGTATGTATATATATATATATATATATATAAATATATATAGTTATCCAAATGGAGTACTGTATCGCTGTATCACAGCTTATCAGTGCGGCTAGACTAACAACTACCCAAAGCCAGGTTTGAAACTCGACCGCCTATACGACAATCGGCACACCTAACCGTTCGCTATTCGGCTGCCGGTATGTGAAGATGGGTAAGTGAATTAATAATGTTCGAGCATTGTCCAAACGCCTAAGCTCCATTTGTTTACACAAAAAGAATAACTTAATAAGTTAATGGCGGTTAATTCCAGGTTAATATTTTCTAGCGGTAAAGCAGCCAATAAAATGTTAACGAGGTTAATGCAAGAGTGCTCAATACCGACGTAGGACAAGATATACTTTTTATTTGTTTTATATAAGCATTAATATGCCGCTACACATTGATGAGTATGTTTTTGTCAGCCAGTTACAATAACTAAACATTTCTTCAAGCGATATTGTCATACTAAAGGATTACGGACTTCACTTTTGTATAAGCAATATCGCCTGAAGAAATCTCTAGTTATTTGTAACTAACTGACGTAACATGTTCATAAATGTGTAGCGACATATGAATACTTATATAAAACAAATAAAAAGTATATATATATGTGTGTTTTTGTGCATGTATGTGTTATGTAAAAAAAATTAGTAAATGTTTCAAGTTAATTTAAAAACACATTTTAGTTTAAACAATTTTTTCTTCCCACTTCATCACTTAAATTCATAACTACTATATGTCCAGAGACCTATTCAAACTTTGATCAAAATCCATGACATGATTTTTATTCTAGAGAATGTCTAATTTTTAACAAATGTACTATCTATAATATAAATCTGACGAAATGCACCAGAAGCTCCAACGTATGTACCCGAAATTGGTCAATATGAACGAACCAATTCTCTTCTATGACAACGCTACCCCGCATGTTGCTGACGTGACCCTGCAGAAGCTGAACGAATTGGGCTACCAGACTCTGCCTCATCCGTCATATTCACCGAACCTCTCGCCCAGCGATTATCACTTTTTCAAGCAACTCGTAACTTCCTGCGCGAAAAATGCTTAAAAAGCCGAGATGATAACGAATCGGTCTTCAATGACTTTGTCGCTTCCATTACTCCGTATTTCTATGCTAATGTGATAAATAAATATGTTTCTCGTTGTCAAAAATGTATCGATTCTAATATACATAAACTTGTAGCTAAATCGAACGTTGAAATGCTCATATCTTTTAACTACATGAACATTTGCAGGCCTTTTGGAACATTATGATACTATTCTATGGTTAAAATTTATGGACAATTGGTAAAAAAGAATCTATATTTTCAAACCAATAAAATATGCCCAAATTTGAGACATTTGTACATATAGTGCCATGCAGGCTAGCTTTAGTTTTGCTGTTTTTGCTTTGTCTTCCCTGTTGCTTTGCCAGGCCACTAATATATATATTAGTGGTGAAACGGTTCCAAATTTTTTCTTGATTCCGATCGAATTACCGATTCCGTTCTGAATTTCCAATTCCGATTCCAATTCTTTTAATATTTAGATATTTGTTTTTTTTTTATTTTTTATTTTTATTTATTTATTTTTTGTTTTTGTTTTTATTTTTTGATTTTGTTTTTATTTATTTTTTATTTTCTTGTTTTTTTGTTTTTGTTTTTGTTTTTTTGTTTTTTGTTTTTTGTTTTATTTTTTAATTTATTTTTTTTGTTTTGTTTTTATTTTTTTGCTTTTTTTTTGTTCGTAAATTTTCAAATTATTACATAAATCCACGGGTAATCTCCGGATATATTTTTTCTCAAATGTTTCCTTGTAATGTATTTTAAAAACAATATCTCCTTCAAGAACGACTATAAAATGTGTTTTCAATCGATATTAATTCAATGAGGGGCCATTTTTCTTACCTAGCAAAAATGGACGAGTTTTTCGGGTACGGGTTTTCCAGGTACGAGTTTTCCGGGTACGAGTTTTCCGGGTACGAGTTTTCCGGGTACGAGTTTTCCTAAATTCAACTTTGGTGCATCAGCTTGAGTTCCTTCAGCTATAATCGAAACTGAAACCAAAATTTATGAAGAATTCTTGATAAAATTGTTTATTAAAAACAAATTGATCACTGGAATTCCATCAGCTATAATCGAAATCGAAACCAAAACTTATGGAGAATTCTTGGTAAAATTATTTATAAGAAAATAAATGACTTGAGTGCCATCAGCTATAATCGAAAATAAAACCAAAATAAAAAATTATGAAAAATTCTTGGGAAAATTATTATAAGAAATGGGAATCCATAATTAAACAATAGTCATATATATATATATATATATATATATATATATATATATATATATATATATATATATATATATATATATATAGTTATCCTGGCGCTCCGCACTTCTTTGTTTACCTTGGAAGTTACGTCACACAAATCTTATAATACGGATGGCTACAATTGTAAAAATAATTTGTTTTACTTTTCTTTCATTTTGAGCTCCTTTTTTCTCCCGTTTGTTTTTGTTTTCTACAATTAATAAACCAGTTTACAAGTAAACAATAATTTGTTTTACTTGTATAGTTTTTTAACAGGAGCTTATGCAATTTAAATAACCGTTTTAACATAAGTAACGTGCCGACATTAACCAAGCAGAAGAACTGTTTATTATTTTACACCGCTTCCCACAAAATGTAAACAGGTAATTTTAAAGAATTTTCCGATGGTAGAAAGGAAGCTCCCCCCCCAATCTTTTTACGTTAAATTATTATAGAAAAGTGATCCCCCACTTTTTAAACCTAACATTTCTTCATATCTTGGAAACTACTCGTTTGCCGTAATTTTAAACGTTATTTTCGTTTTCAGCGAACCCGAAAACCATTAAGAGTGGTAATTTTAAAGGAATTTTCGAGGGTGGAGTAATTCTTCATATTTACCTTTTTTTTTAATAGAATTGTTAGGTGAAAGTACAGAATAGTTACAATATACCCTCCCTTCCCCATGTTAAATAATAGGTTTCTAAATAATAGCGTTAAAAAATAGCTCGGGTCGTAAAGTACAGGACTGCAGGAGTACCTATAAAAGGTAATGCCGGATCGGAAAAAGAGCTCAAAATGAAAATAAAATAAATTCTCCGCTCAAAATAAGAAATGGGAGAAAAAAAAAAAGTTAAACGGGAGAAAAAAGGAGCTCAAAATGAAAGAAAAATGAAACCAATTATTTTTACAATTGTAGCCATCCGTATTATAAGATTTGTGTGACGTCACTTCCAAGGTAAACAAAGAAGTGCGGAGCGTCAGAATAACCATATATATATAGTATTGTCAAAAGTAAAAAAAAAAGTTCCTTCCCTACTACTTACCGTAGTAATTACATGCGATTTTATGATTTTGATCGGCTTTGAATTAGTCATAAAAATTACTTAACTGCTTAAAAAGTTATAATGTACCGAAATAGGATCAGTTGACATTATATTTATATGCACAACTGAACCCCCATTCTAAATTCTGAAATAACGTTTCAGTGTGCTAACACATAATCTCCTAAAAAGTAGAATCTCATATGTTTTGCGTATTTTAAATGTAAATGAAAGTTGTTGTTTTTTAAGTTAACAAATTTTTTAATGTTTGCTCTTCGAAAGTTTTGATAAACTTGTAGATTGTCATCTGTATGTGCACTTGTGCCAAAATCAAAAAAAAAAAAAGGTAACATGAAATATTTTCAAAAGATGAGGTGATCATCCAAAACCAGCACCAGAAAAAAAATCCAAGCATGTTAAATCTTTGATATTGAAGTCTGAAGTCTCTAATAGACGTCGTATTGCCATTTATCAAATAGGCGCGAAACCTTTTTAAAATCTATGATATTGAATAGGCAAGTGAACTCCAAGCATGTTCAACTCTAGGCAAGTGAACTCTTTGCGCCAACGAAATTTTACCCCCCTCCAGAGCATTTAAAATTTGTTAATAATCATATGAACTCCCTCCGATGAGGGCACATAGACATTTTAGCGAATAGATGCTAAACGATTACAAAGGCAACAGGGAAGTTATAAATGACAAATAAATAAAATAAATTAAACTCTGCTAATCAATGTTTAATCTGTAAATGAGATTTATAACCCATTCTGTGGCCCTTCTCAGTCTTATGTTGTAAAGAAACAACTTCTAATAAAAAACAAAACAAAACAATTTGTGCTTGTTGCATTTTTTATTTACAAATTTTAAAGAATCGGTTTGGAATCGGAAATTAGACTATACTTTTTCCGGTTCCGACTTTTGATTTTTCTATGTTTATTGCCTTTACCAAATGAAGTGCAAACCATTTATAGCATTTGCTAATATTTGTCTTCTGGGGAGATGAATAAACATCGGAAACCCATGGGTTAAGGAAATAGCTTTATTAAACCGTATTTTTCCTTTGCCAATAATTAAAATTCTGTATTTAAAAATTAACCTTTTCAAATCATAAAATTTAAATACCTAAATTATGATATATATATATATATATATATATATATATATATATATATATATATATATATATATAAGAAGGAAGACAACGTTGCCCAGGATTGAATGATGATGGACGAATGTTTAACCTTTCCCATTTTTCAATCAAATAGATTGATTGCCTGCTTTTGTTGGGGACCCATCGCGCTGCATCGCATCAAACGACCCCCTTAGTGTCTTAGTCCACAATACATTGGAGTCTACATTGCACTGTAGAGAACCTATGGCTTCAATTAAAGTTTCTAATGCAAAAGTCAAGTATCTTTTTTCAGTTATGCTTTAAACAGAATCAATCATGTCGAACGCACTCCTGTCATATCAAAGAACCCTGCGTTGATTGTATATGCCTCAAATGCTCTTCCGATGTTAAGCTGTGTAAGGTGTCAACTTTGGTCAAAATCGCCTGTCCTTTCTTCTTTGATCGATTTTCGATAATTATCCAAGACATTCTGATATAAAACCTATCTAAGCACACTGCCCCTGTCATATCAAAGAAATTGTTGTTGATTTTATATGCCGTGCATTTCTGCTTGTGCGTTAATAATGGCTTGAATTTAAACTTCATATGAAGAATTACATGACAGAAACGGGAACTACTCATTTCAGGATTTATTTTGATTCATTAAATAATTCACAAGTTATCATGTCCAAAAAGCTACTCGAGGATAAGCGTTTATAATGTACCGAAACCGATGATTATTATGTGAGAGACTAAAAAGCTTATGAGTGGAGCGAAATTGAAGGATAGCATGGACCAAGTTCGAATACTTTTAGGAACGTTTCATTACAAGAGTCTAAGTTAGAATCGCCGGTTATATACAAGGATGACCCGGAGGCTCCTTTTTATTAGCTACAACACCTTGATGTAGGGGAGGACGTAATTTCTTCCAGGGTTACTCCATTTAACCTTGATCATCACCGTAGAATACTGAAGCTTTAAGTAAAAGCATCAAATATCATTTTCTAGCCTTTAGTACCGCTCGACCGAGGATTAAAACCCCAATTTATTCGGTCATTACTGAACACTTTAAAAATATTCTAAATCGTCAGGAGCGGATACTGCCAATTATTTGTCATAATTAGCTTTATTAATTTTTTTTTACTTGATTGTTCATCACTTATCAAGGCTAAGAGCCACTCGGGGATAAGCGTTAGCGAGATTGAATGATTGTCAGCTACGAAATTGAAGAAATGGATAAACGATTTAAGAATGATTCAGGGAGTGGATCGAGTGCGAATACTTATGAAGACGATCACGTTGTAATCCACAAGGAAGCAGTCTCCGTGTAAGGTGTTCCACAAACAAGAAGCTCTAATCATGTGAATGACTGTGTATTTGTCGGCTCTGCGTGACTTACAAATGATTATTTTTTAAATTCATTATTATGATTCTTTTTTTTTTTACGAGATGGCTCAACACATTGGAAGTTCTAGAGCAACTCGAGTAAAAAGGATTAATGGGAGTGAAGAATTGTCAGTTCCGACATGAAAGACCCCATAAGAGACGATTGAAAATCGTTAACAGAGTGTGTGGAATTCAAATACACGTGGGGAGGCTTAACGGGAATCTGTTGACACGTGATTTGAAGACGACCATGTTACAATCTTAAGGGAAGCAGTGTCATATTTCAAAGACATAGACGCAGGTGATAAGGAATTGATACGATGGACCAGTAGCGAACAACATAACTAAGCTACAAACTGACACCCGTGAAATATCTACTCTTACATAAAAGGAACTTTGCGCGCGCGTCTGTGTGTGTGTGTGTGAGAGAGAGAGAGAGAGAGAGAGAGGGGGAGGGAGGGAGAGTTCCCCTATGGACTCGAAAACATCACAATTTCACACGAACACACTTTATGTGCCTGGCAGTGTTCTTAGATAAGTTTTGTATCGGGATATCTTTAATAAGTATCAATAATCGAAATAATCCGATATAAGCAGTAATATGCAATTTTGATCAAATTTAACACCTTACACAGCCTAACCTCACAAGTGCGTTTCAGAAGTTTTATTACCACACAAGCAGACAGGCTCAGTATATAAAATTAACATTAGGTTCTTTGATATGACCGGACGCGTTCGAAATAAATGTTTCTGCTTAAAGCACAATTACACCATGATACTTGACTTTTGCATTTCAAACTTTAATTTAAGACATTATAGATAAAAATAATTTTATAACATCAACTATAGGTTATTTACAGTGCAATGTATTGTGGACTAAGTCACTGTGGCGAGCATGTGAAACTTCATCCCGGTGCACTGCCGTGGGTCCCCAACTAGTGTGTGTGTGTGTGTGTGTGTGTGTGTGTGTGTGTGTGTGTGTGTGCAGTCAGCACCAACCCTATTCAGGGTTTAACCGGCTTCCTCCGAAGGAAGAAGTTTCATGGGAGCATGAAATTCACAATCGGTCCCCAGTCGTATGTATATCCCGTTAGGGAAGATGCCGACGTTAGGTTTTTGCAACTTTTTGCAGGGAGGTGTCGACGTTCTCCTTCATACAGCACCTGGACTCCCCAAATTGATCACCCATTTTAGTAATGACCAGGCTCAACGTTGCTTAACTTCAGTGATCTGACGGGAACCGGTGTGTCAACGTGATTATGCCGTATGTCCCTAACTAGAGCAGGCAATCAATCGATTTGGTTGAAAAAATGAGCGATTTCGATGGCAATAAAAATATTCGTTGATCATCATTCAATCCCGGGCAACATCCGGTCTCTGCTAGACGAAAATAAAATTCACCATTATTTCTAAAATCCAACTACGTGGTATACGAGTGCACTTTATCTTTTACCTGACTTGACCACCAAGTTCCAATTACGAATTCCCAACAGTCTATTTTATAAATGCGACGTGTAAATTGTCAATAATTATGACGCACGCCTCTCCTGGCATTGTACTGTTTTGGGCTCTGACGATCATCTTCAGATCAGAAATAGTTTGGGGATTTTATTGATAGGCATTAAAATGTAAATAAATCCGCAACAAAAAATCTGGGTAGTCCGATTAGTGTGAAACTCATTCACGATCACAACTCCTACTGATGGTACGATCTTGCAAATCATGCTCTGAAATCATTTGCTGACATCCATTCGGCCCGGGGTTTTATCCTCGACCCCCCTTCAAATCAACAGAGATTGGACCATTCCTGTAATGACATGGTCCCTATTGATTGTGGTGTAATACTGTTCTTGTGCAGTTCCAGGAGGTCCACCCTTCCAGGCTTTGCCTTCTCTCTTTAAGAAAGAGGTTAGTTTATTAATAATCGCATGAGAATTCCGATGGAGCTGACACTTTGTGCAGGTAGAGTGCCCCTGCCCCTCCTCGGTAGCGCTGACTGCTCAATCCCACTTTCCGACCTCAGTGTCACTGTTCTTGCAGGGAGAGGGAACGAGATACCTTCATAGAGCATCAGTGATAAAATCGGATACCATGCGACAAAGTAACTTGTTACTTTTAACACATCTAAAACCAAGCTTCTCCCTTTCAGTAAACACGACATGGATTATCGTTTCGCTTCCGTTGAAATGAATAGATCTCTCCTTGATGAAGCCTCTTGGACTGATCTTTATTCCAGACCTGAAATGGAAAACTTTCATCAAATCCTTTGCTAAGTTCGATGGAAAATGATTAGTTCTGATGCTCAAGGAAGTACCTGGCTTCTGGATTAATCCCCTACCTGTATAAGAACCGGATAGTCCGAACATCGAATAATCTTTTACACATCTCTGCAAGTGTTTGCTTTGACAGAGTAAAATATCGACTACACCATCTAGTAGGAAGATGGCCTCTTTTTCCTTGGAAAAGATGTCGTTAGATCCAAATTGGATCCGATGGGGAAAAATGACTTTTTACTATTAGCACCTCTAAAACGAAGCTTTTCCTCTTTCACCTCTAACGCTCAGATCCTCGTTTTGCTCCGATTGAAATTAATGGATCTCTCTTTGATGAGGCTGCTTGGGTTGATTTTCATTTGTGACGTGAAAAGAAAGAATTGAATCAAATCTGTTGCTAAGCTCGCTGGAAAATGATTAGTATTGGTGCTCATAGAGCAATCCTCTATCTGTATAAGAGTCTGATAGTCTGAAGATTTAGTAATATTATACACATCTGAAAAAGTTCCTATAAGAGCACGTATCCTTGCCTTGGCAGAGTAAAATATCGACTACACAATCTAGTGGAGAAATCACCTTTTTCCATTATTTTCATGATAGACGCTCTATTGAGCTCAAACTCACTGGAAGCAATATTTTTTTTTACTTAGGGGTCACCACTTATCAAGACCCGGAGGCCACTCGAGGATAAGGGTTATAGAATGTACAGTAGTCAATGGGATAATACTGTCGTAATCATTAGTAATGGAAATTTGGTGAATTGGATTACTTAAGGGAGCGGTTTATTAAGAATTTGTTTATGTTGGACTTGAAGACGAGTTGTAGTCAGCTGAGAAGCAGGCAAATGGAAGAGAGTTCCACAGGTGTGCAGTTCTAAGAAAGACGCTTTGTTCATGGAATCTACGTTTTGATTTAAGCACAGATAAAGAGTGGGAAAATTATTGACAGTGGTTTCAGCTAGACGGGTGTTTTTTTAGATCGAGATAATGATTTTTTGTCCAAATCCAGCGTGCCTCTTTGGGTGGAGCTAGCTACTCACCACGTTAAAAACCGTCATTGTGCCTACCTCTGCCCTCGTGAGGATGAAATTAAATAGACAGATAGATATCTAAAATTTCACGGCTTTACAACCCCCTCCCCAAGGAAATAAGGATGTTATGGTAATGTCGTGTCGTCGTTGTTAATCCCTTGTACATTTTATCAACTATATTTTAGGGGGCCTATTTCTTTTGATCTGGCGCGGTATTTCTGATCACCGCCGTGCGTATTTTAATAGGGTGGGCGATATCTTTTAAATAGTACAGCCCGGGCGAAGAGATGGCGAACGTCAACCCAATTTCTGCAGATAATCGGACAAGGAAGCTGTGTTTGAAGACGACGTGTCTTGTTGTTATTGTTATAGTTGGAAATTCCTTCACCCTTCCCAAATTAGCCGAGATTAGTTTTAGCGATGACGGTTTTCCGGAACGCCAGTACCGCAAAACAATTATCGCCATTATGTCTGACGTGCCAAAAAAAAAAAAAAAAAAAAAAAAAGAATCAGAGAAGGTCGAGTTATCTCCCTTATAGACGCTCTCGAGAGAAAAAAAAGAAGTCAGAATTGTTTTCTAGCCGCTTTTAGACTACAAAACGCATTTGAAACATAAAAAATAGTACCTTTCAACACCCGGAACCGTGACTAAGTACATAAATGAATGTAAAAATAAATAAATGAATAAATAAATAATTAGATAGATAAATTGACTACTTACATTTGTGTCTATATTACGTGTTTTTAGATAACATTTATAATGATGCCTTTGTAATATATATATATATATATATATATATTTATATATATATATATATATATATATATTTATATATATATGTGTGTGTGTGTGTGTGTGCGTGTGTGTGTGTGTGTGTGTTTGTGTGTGTGTGTGTGTGTGATTGTGTGGGATTGTGTGTGTGTATGTAGGGACTATAATCTAAATCAAAATCGGGAATCGAAAAAAATCGGAACTATTTGGGGTCATCTGAATCAGAAAAAAATGTGCCTATTTTCCAATGCCAAGAACGATTCTTTCATTATTTAATTTATTCTATTTCGTTTAAAAACTCTTTCTCTGTTAGTAGTAATAATAAAATACTAGATAAAACTTCCAATGAATGTAAAACCATAGATCAGCCGCACCCATAGATATGTTTTTACGTTTGTGAAAAATATGCACAACTAACTTACGGTCATCAGAAAAACATAAACAAATTTTTAGTAAAATATTTAGAGATTTATAAAGGACCGGAATCGGAATCGGTAATTGTCTTGGAATTGGGAATTTTGTACGGAATCGCTAATTGTATCGAAATCAGGAAAAAATTGGTATCGCCCCATCACTAATAATGCTCTTCATCTTCAGTTGAGCATAATGAGAAGTGATACACGAATTACCATTAGCGTATAAAGCGATGCTCTTTGTGTAAACAAATCGAGCTTAGGTATTTCGGACGATGTCAAACCATCGTTAAAAAACTCACGACTCGTTCAGCAGCCGCCGATGGCATAATGGTTAGGAGCCTTGACTGTCGTACAGACGGTCGGGTTTCAATCCTGGCTTTAGGTAGTTGCATGTCTAGCCGCACTGATGAGTTGCGAAACAGTACTGTATGTGGATGACTAAATATATATATATATATATATATATGTATATATATATATATATATATATATATATATATTTATATTAGGTTGACAAAAAAGTTTTCGCGGTTTTTAAGTTTTAAATTCCGATACACATATCTCAACTCAAACAAAAAAGTATGATTCCCCCTGTTTTCTAGACGATTATAGTTGATCTGGTGTGTCCGACGAAACATCTAACTTTAACTGAAGGAATTCATTACATTCTTAGGCGTATTATTATTATTATTAGTAGTAGTAGTAGTAGTAGCAGTAGTAGTAGTAGTAGTAGTAGTAGTATTAGTAGTAGTAGTAGTAGTATGAGTAGTAGTATTTTTATTATTAGAAAGAGTTTGGTGCAAGAATGATACATTTTTTTTAAATATGTTTATTTACGTTTACGAGTACAAAATAGGCTTCGCGGTTTAGTGGTGGGGATGCCCTTTTCTCTTCCCTGCAACCTCTTTCCCACAGAAGAGACGTTGCAAGCCTGTCTTTGTTTTATCGCTATTTCCATGGCAGGTGCTCGTCTGAGCTCCAATCCCACGTCCCCCCCCTTCGCCAATTTTTCACGAGAAACACCCGTCTGGCTGAAACTACTGTCAATAATTTTCCCCACTCTTTATCTGTGCCTAAATCCAAACGTAGATTCCATGAGCAAAGCTTCTTTCTTAGAACTGCTGCACACCTGTGGAACTCTGTTCCATTTGCCTGCTTCCCAGCTGACTACAACTTGGTCGTCTTCAAGTCCAACATAAATAAATTCTTAATAAACCGCTCCCTTAAGTAATCCAATTCACCAAATTTCCATTACTAATGATTACTACAATATTATCCCATTGACTACTGTACATTCTATAACCCTTATCCTCGAGTGGCCTCCGGGTCTTGATAGGCCGGAAAGCCACAAGAAATTAATAATCGAAATAAGCACCATCAGAATCAATACACTTTTGCCAACGCAAGTGTATTTATGCCAGTAACGTAAAAAAAATATTTTTGTTCTGTGGCTATGGAGTGCCTGAAGACATTTTTGATACCGCTAAGGTTTTTAAGGCATTTCTGAAAGTTGTCGAGAGGCTTTAAAAAATGGTAGTCGGTCGGTGAGAGGTCTGGAGAGTATGGCGGATTAGGCAGAGTTTCGTAGCCTAATTTGTTCAACTTCTGCAGGATCGGCTTAGCAACGTACGGTCGAACATTGTCGTGAAGGAGAATTGGGCATTTTCTGTTGACTAATGCTGGGTGCTATCGAGGTTTTCTGATGCATTCCGTCCGTAATCGTTTCGTCTGCATTCAAAAACAATAATGGATGAGACCGATCGCAAATCACCAAAAACACAGCATGAACTTCTTTTGGTGCAATTCCGGTTCTGGGAAGTGTCGTGGCACTTCGAGGGCGTCTAACCACTGAGTTGAGCGTCACAAGTTGTCGTAAAGCATTCACTTTTCATCGCAAATCACGGCCTAGTCGAGAAACGGGTCGTTCTTGTTGCGTAAAAGAAGGGAAGATGACACTTCATAACGACGTTTCGTTTGGTTGTCGTTCAATTCGTGAGGCACCCATTCATCAGGTTTTTTGTTATTTCAATCTCTCCCAACTCGTTGGAAATCGTCGTAGGTCTAATTCAGAAAGAAGTTTTTGAACAGTTGTGCGTAGATTGGCTTCAACTAAGGATCTTAATTGATCGTTGTCAACATCCGATAGCTCATTACGACGCCCATCGTCTCCAAGAATTTCGTCGCCGCCACAAGATTTCTTAAACCACAATTGTGCTTTGCATTCAGTAGTAGATTCTAAGCGAAACGCTTTGTTTTTATTGCGAGCTGTTTCGGCAGCTTTTCAGACAAACTTGAATTGAAATCAGAAAATTGTTCGAATGTGCTTTTTTCCCATCTTGTATTCAACTTTCTGAAAAGAGGACATAATTATTTTTTTTAAATTATTGTAATTTCAACGATTAGATAAAGTGAAAAACGCTCTTAAAAATGATATATAAAGTAAAAATATTACAATGAAAACTTATTTGAAAATATATCTTGAAATCAAAATTAAAAATTCCGCAAAAACTTTCTCATCATCGCAGTATGTATACAAAACCATAATTACAATGAAGATTTCTGTTATTTTCGTGAAAATTTAAAATAATTTCAAATTTTCTCGGCTGACAAAAAATCCGGTTTGAAACTCTGATAGGAATGGAGTAGAACTCCTGGACCTTCCGGCAACTCCTTCAACTACGCTGTCTCTGATCATATTGGCTTGCCTTTCTGTCAGACTTTGTCTGCAACGCCGAGAGAGAGAGAGAGAGAGAGAGAGAGAGAGAGAGAGAGAGAGAGAGAGAGACCCTGGTAACTGGGGAAACTTAGGTCTACTTATTCCCTGCCTAGATCCGCATCCAGAGAGTCGATTAAAATTTGGACGTGTATAGTAACAGTTGATGCTGCAGTGCACCAGACTAGATGCAGAATGCCATTTTCTTCTTAGGCGGAAGGTTGCCATCAATCAATCAATCAATCAATCAATATATATATATATATATATATATATATATATATATATATATATGTTGTATTTTGTGTGCAGAAAGTTGTTAGATGAGACAAGTCATTGGTACTGATGAGTATTGGCTGAAGAGAGCTTGATATGGAATCTTAAACGGTCGTAATTATCGGGCTTGAAACCGACGGTACCAATGACTTGTCTCATCTAACAACTTTCTGTACACAAGATACGAAATATAAATACGCTCTACTTTTCGGATTTTCTTTTTAATTGAGCACTCTGCTGTATTTCTTTTTCAAAAAAAAACAAAACTAATCATATATATATATATATATATATATATATATATATATATATATATATATATATATATATATATATATAATAAATCCATAACAACAGTCTACATTCCAAATTCATGATGTTGACCATCTTACAATTTATTCTTTAATTCAGTTGACATTTACAATTCTTGACAGTATCTGTTTCGTACCACAAAATCAATCACTTAATTATTATATCAATCAGTGAATCTGCATGATATATAGAAAGGAAATATAAGTGAATAAAGAATATTTCCACAGATATATATATATATATATATATATATATATTTCCACAGAAATATATATATATATATATATATATATTAATTTATTCAAAACTGTACATAAGGTCAGAAAACACATTCGTACCGTCGGTTTCAAGCCTTACATAATGGGGACCAGTTAATGGTAAATTATGTTAGGCTCTCGTCAGCCATGCTCCCGTCAGACATATTGTTTTCAGTTTCCTGAAAAGCAGAAAACTTTATTGCTGACGAGAGCCTAGCATTATTTCCCATTAACTGGTTCCTCCTTATGTTAAGCTTGAAACCGACGGTACCAATGTTTTTCTGACCTTCTGTACAGTTTAAAATAAATAAATATTAAGCTCCTATACTGAAATTTTTTCTTTGTAATCGAGCACTTTGTTGGAATTCTTTCCCATAAAACAGTAAACATATATTTATCCACTAATATCAGAGGGTTGAATTTAGCAAGGTTCGAAATCGGGTCCCAATAGTAAGAAGCCGAAAACTTCTACCACTGGACAATCTCGCACGACTGCTTGGCTATATTGCACTTTACGTAGATGTTTTTTCTTTATTTTTCTTTTCGCGATACGTTTTGAGGGAATTTAACTATTTATACGAAAGTTCATTTTTACCTAAATGCGAGTTGGAAATAATGTTCCCTTTTACCAATTTGGTACTCTCCAATACACACACACACACACACACACACACACACACACACACACACACACACACACACACACACACACACACATATATATATACACTTATTTATCATCCGCAATAAATATTGGTTGCACATTGGCTATGACGGCACTAAAAATTTTCTAAACCTTTTAGATGAGCAATGGCTATAAGTGCCAAATAATAATATATTCCCTGCTCTCTTTGTATCTTGAATTTTTACAAGCTGGGGACACTACACTGTTGGCGATTTCAAAGATTCCTTATAGCATTAGGGTCGACATGTCCCATGTGGCTTCCATGAATAGACCCGCATTATTGGCAGTCTCTGTCGCATGGTTCCTATAGACAAACTAATTTGAAACCTTAATTTCTTTCTCAGCTCAACAAAACGTGACATCATTAGTCATCGTGACATATTGTTTTATCTATTCCATATGGCTTCAGACTCTTGTTACAATGTTACATAGCAGGTGTGTAAGGATATGTATATATGTAAGGGTATATAATGAACGCGATTATATAATGTATTTGGAGTATATAATAAGTTTTTTGCATCGTCTAGCGTTTCATAATGTTCTTTGTAGATGTGTGTATAAGTTTATATATATGCATTACACATAACGATACAGTTTCAACACGGAATATAAAATTTTATAAACAAACAGTTCCTTATAACAAAGAGATGGAACATCTTTCTGGAGAATTTTGTGACGTGACCATCCCAGGGAGCGATTGTCTGAAGATGACTAGACAGGAGCTCGGTGCATTAGCCAGCGGCGTTTAAGTTCTGCTCTCCTAGTATGGAACATCTAGTAGCTGATTGTGTCTTCCAAATTGTGTCTGTTAGGCTGCAACCTCTCTCCTATTCTCAATCACTATTTTCTCCTTGTGTAGACTGCTGCGCCAACCTCCCTCGGTCACTTGCTTGTGCCTCCCACTTCCTCTACATCTTAATATCGCAGTTTTTGCCGTTCATAGAGGAGCGGAATACTCATATACAACAGTCCCTTAATAAGCGTGGGATAATTTCGCAAAGCAGAAATAGATCTCCTTTAATAACAATGGACTGCCCTCGAGAAATAGAAATGAGCAACTACTCTTTTAATATCAACAAAAATTATATCCGAACCATTTAATCACCAAAAATATCTTCTGCGGAATAGAAGTGACTTATAATTCCTTTAATAATCATGAACTACACCCATAAACCTAAGATGTCTTACATTTTTCTTCATAACCGTGGAACAACCCTGGGGAATTGTTTGTATTACTTGTTTTGATTAGACTATCGTCTTCATCTTGAGCGTTATTTGTGCAACGTTTCGGTCGATGTAGACTTTGATCTTCGTCAGGCATATTGGTCACCATCTTGGAAAAGAAAGGGGAAGGCTAGAAAAACACCGTAAAGTCGTAACACAGGGGGAGGTAAAACAAAATGTCGGGACTAGCTGATCACATGTGGCAATAAAAAGGAATACACTTTCCTTTATGGAACGGGGTCAAAATAATTGATATAGATGCAAGACGGAGAGTTAGACGACTTACAAAAGCGGTACATATGCAAAAAAAAAAAAAAAGAAAAATACTAAGCAGACCGAGCATAGACATCAACAGTATATGGGAACCTCTAGTTATAAAGAAACACAAAAATTGTGCAACGGCTCCTTAAACTTCCAATGGTAAAAGGGAGATAATCCCTCGTCAAACTTTATTAGAGTTACCTCCCTTTTCAACCAAATTTTTTTCAGACGTACGAAACCATGGCGAAAAAAAACTTAACTCCAAGAATACGAAACCATCTATGGAGCCAGTGACCTTTCTCCTTTCTTTTCCAAGATCGTGATCAACAAACCTGACGACGGTTGAACGCTACACCGATCGAAATGTTTCACAAATAACATTAAAGATGAGAACAATAGTCCGATTACAACACGTAATATAAACAATGAGCTCTCATCTAAAATATCCATAACTCTAATCCCGAGGAACATAAACTATCTATCACTCTTTGACTAACTACGATCTATTCCTGAGAAACAGCATGGACTACTTCCGAGGAATATACAATAATGATGCATTGACTACTTTCGAGGAATATACAATAATCATTAAGTATTACTGAGGACTAAAGATTATATTCCAATCCCTTCATAACCAAGGATATTTTCCGAGGAACAGAAATGACCTACCACTCCCTTAATAACCAAGGACAACTCCACAGGAAGATAAAATGATCTACAACTCTTTTGATAATCACAACCTACTGCCGAGGATTTCTTAGTAATAGTAAACATGGATGTTTTTATTAATTTTTATTTTATTTTTGGAATCCTTTAAGTCGAAGCTTCATCATTTGTGCATTTGTTATTATTATTTTTTGTTAAAAAAAATAATACCGTTCGGTACGAACCCGACAATGGAAAGCTAGATAAGTACACAACATTGGATTTATAAGATCATAAAATCCAACCTTGATCGCTTTTCCGGGCCAATGACCCAGTGGATAGAGGCATTAAGTCTCTTCAGATCCAGGTGAACATTGTCTGAAGTTAGCAGTTTCAATCCCACCCAAGCAGGCCAGAGGATTAGTTGGCCAAAACGTGGGGAAACAACAACTATGGAAGGCAGTAATTACTGGGGATATGTTACAAGACTCAGCATTCCTATCCCATCGTTGTTAATCACTTGAAGAAGGCCAAAGGATTAGTTGGCCGAAACGTCGAAAAACAGCAATAACTATGAAGATGAGGATAACAGTCCGCAAAAAGAATGCATTGATAGTTTTTCTTCCCGTTTTTATGTCCCAGTCTCCTCCCCGTTTATCTGCTCTCCGTTTTGTTCACAACATAACCCTCCAACCACGGCCAATTGAATGCTTTTATAGGCACAAAATAGCAGAGGAGACTGTTAAGTTTATGGAGGAAAGCAAAAGATGAATGTAAAGTGGAATTGACAGCTGGAAGACAACACGAGACAAAAACAAAGATAGAAAAGAGATTTGTAGATTATACATACATATGATTGATTGAGTGTCGAAGTGAAAAAATATGCATTTTGATGAGTCGGCTGTGTTTGTATGCATCTGACTAAAGCAAAGCGTAACCGGCCTTTGAAATCTATAACGTCTTTCAAATAATAATATTTTTTGAAAAGTTTTGGACTATCTGGAGATACGAAGGCTCTCTTTTCATTAAATGTCAAGGGGTAGGGGAGAGAGCCACTCCACTTCAACATTACTCCACTTGTTCTTGATTCTTCACTTATAATATTGAATATTGAACAAGTACCATTTTTAAAACGTTTGGTATGAACTAATCGCGTATTGGACACTGGTTTTCTCATCCATTAGTGAATATTCTTACTATTATGACAAATGGACTGACTAAATCTATATACTTTTGAAGTTGTATTTTTCCTCATCGATGTGTGTACGAAACGTCTCTATAAGGCTTCTCGTTGAATATTTGATCGAAAGTGTTGAAATTCGGTATATAGGATTTTTTGACCTGTAGCATACTTTGAATTTGGTTTTCAGCCGGTAAAATAACTACTAAGGTTGGTTGGTTGTTTTACGGCATATCAACCCTTTTCAGGTTATGTAATGTCGAATCTAGTAATTTTGAAGAAAATTATTTTAATAGAATATATTTGTTTTTGTTTTTTTTCAAGTCGGTTTCTATTTAAACCATAGTTGGAACCCTAACAGGTACTACCACTCCGGGTTAGAGTGGACCTGGGAACAATAGCAATTAAAGGTGGCTCCACACTCCCCAAAGCCCGCCAGCTGGGGCCTCACAATCGGATATTGTTTAAGGTCATATCCAGGACCATAGTTAGTAAGGATTAAAACATTAAATAAGAAACATTGACCATGGCCTAGTGTAAGTCGATTATACCCGTTTTTTCTGTGCATAAATTAATTAAAAGTTATTAGTCAAACAACGTTATTTTTTGTAGTTTTTATACGCGTACTGATTTAAGTCATACGCTAACATATAAGGCTGGAGAGCGATATGTTTTGGTTTCGATTACGATGGCACAGAAGTCATTCTTTTAATTTCGAAATCACTAGTATATATTAGGTACAATAAAACAATCGACAAAGAATTGGTTCTATAATAATAAATGTGAAATAGGCATGAATTAAAATATCATATTTAAACGTATGTTACGATCGGGAAACGCTGAGTGGCCCGCTAGTGTAATATAACCCAATTTTTATTTGATTTGATATAGGAATACAGGGTCATAAATATATAAGCTGGCTTGGCAAGTACGTGTTATAGTAGAAATATATATTCCGTTTTTTTTTTCGCCTCCACTTGAGTTACGATGGAAGTAGAGACACACCCGTTCCCTTTCGTATCTCGACTTGAACTAATTTGTACTTGTCGCTAGTTAAGTTTCGAACAGAAATTAGACAAAAGCTGTAAGTACGCATGCGCTGTAATACTCTAATAGCATGTGTATCACTACGCGAGTTTGGGTACGCCTGTTTCTGCAAACCAAATCACAACGTATTGCTACACAAGAGACACAGTCGTTTGTCACAGAGAACAATTTGATCTGTCCCTGTCGTGGAAACGTTTCTGGGACGGTTGTCATGTTTTATGTAAGGCAACTAGCTCCCCGATGGAATAAGTAATGCACCGAAACGATGGGTCAAGGGGTTGATATGTCGTCGTCGGCTAAATCTGCTGGTGTATCGTCTCTTCGAGTTCTTTTATGCTGGCAGGACCGCTGTGCTGAATAGAATACTTGTATGAATCAACACCAAAAACATTTTTATGAAAATAGGGATGTAATTTCAGAGATGTGAGTTCCGTGATAGAAGCGTTGATTGAATTTGAATAAAATAAAATAGGCATCATTCCGCGATTTCAAAATACCACCGCTGAGGGACAACATGCAGACCTTTACTAACTGATTTATCTTTTCTCCAACTTAACAACATAACAAGAAAGAAAATAAAAAGAAAGAAAAAAATGTACAAATTCTGAGGAAGGAGTTTGACTCCGAAATATATAAATTATAAATGCCAAACAAATAAATATTTAACGTCAAGAATGTGAGTTCCTTTATAGAAACATTGATTTAATTTAAATAAAGTAAAATACGCATGTGCGCTTGAAAGCCAAATCACAACGTAATATTAGGAAAATAACCAAATATTTTACTTGTTTGAAATTTAAAATTTAAATATATTTCGGAGCTAAACTCCATCCTCGGTATGTTGCTTTCTATTTTTTCTTCTTTCTTGTCATGTTATAAAATTGGAGAAAAAAAGTTTGTTTATAACCAGCCACGCGTTGTATCTCAGCGGTTGTATTTTGAAATATTGGAACTGTGCGTTGACAACGTGAGATTAACATCAAGGGTGTGAGTTCCATATAGAAACGTTGATTTAATTTGAATAAAATGAAATACGCATCAAGTGCGCTTGAAAGCCAAATCACAACGTAATATTAGGAAAATAGACAAATATTTTACTTGTTTGAAATTTATTTAATTTACAACGACTGAGATACAACGCGGTGTTCTTTATAAACAAACCTTTCTTTCTCCAACTTTACAACGTAGCAAGAAAGAAGAGAAAAAAGAAAGAAAACAACATACTGAGGATGGAGTTTAGCTCCGAAATATATTTGCATCATAAATTTCAAACAAGTAAAATATTTGTTTATTTTCCTTGATATTACGTTGTGATTTCGCTTTCAAGCGCACTTAATGCGTATTTTATTTTATTCAAATAAATATTTGTTTATTTTCGTAATATTGCGTTGCGATTTGGCTTTCAAACGTTCGTTATACGTGTTTTATTTTATAGAGATGTAATTATTTCAACAATTTAAAAAAAAAAAAAATTTTTTTAGAGTTGAGGGACGGGACCCATTTAAACTGTTTTGCAATTCTTCCTTTCTCGAACAGAGAGCTAGAGAGTTAGAGAAGGAGAGGGAGAGAGATAGAGAGGGGGGTAGTGAGAGGGTAGATAGATACACATTAAAAACAAAGACTGAAATATTGTCATTGCTAAACAAATATCTACGTAAATATCTCCGACTAATCCGACAAAAAATATAGCCCCACTCCTACACTGTAAAGATCCCTAGATACCGGAAAGCCTATTATTCGAATAGTTTATTCCTTCTAAACGCTACACTTTGGAATTCCGTCCTGGGTCCCTGCTTCCTTGACTGTACTGCCATGCAGAAGTTTAAATATAATGTAAACAGACATGTTGCTGCTCAACTCCTCACATATTATCACTGGAAATTTTGTTTCAAATAGTAGCCCTTACGTTACAGTGGCACTGTACGATGTTAAAAATAGTAGCAAATTGAGCTCACTTTAAATCGTTTGAAAATAGTGGGCAAAATTACAAAAGAAAGGTTATCGTCAGAGAAGGATAAAGCTAAAGGAGAGTAGATTCAGCTTAAATGATGGAGAAAATAAAATAAAACCAACGTTATGCGGTAAGGCGGGAAAACGGATCAAGCATCCGTGTGGTAGAACTAGATGAGCATAAAAGATAAAAGATCCCGCTAGGAAGAACATGGTCTCGAAGCAAATCACGTCGACGAAAAAGATATATCAACCTCTCTTAAACACAAGAACAAAAATGCTCCGGATAATAGTTCTTACATATATATATATATATATATATATATATATATATATATATATATATATATATATATATATAGCCAGTAGAGTTTAGTTTCCTAGAAGTACATCAAATGAAACAACATGTGTCTACCAAAATAGTGCTCAATGAGTGAACAGAGCAGGTATATTAATTTTATTTATACAAACATTAATGGCTACATATGTGCATACATGTTTCTGTAATCACCCACGTTGGGGAATTACGTCTTCAGGCCAAGAACTACCTTCAAAAGTCTTTTGAAGGTAGTTCTTGGCCTGAAGACGTAATCCCCCAACGTGGGTGATTACAGAAACATGTATGCACATATGTAGCCATTAATGTTTGTATGAATAAAATTAATATATATATATATATATATATATATATATATATAGTCTGAGTACCAATCTATCGATCGTCCCCCCCTCACCAAACATTCGCGAGAAACACTCGTTTGACTGTAAACACTATCAATAATTCCCCCACTGTGCCTAAACCTAAACGTAGATTCCAAGAACAAAGCTTCTTTCTAAGAACTGCACACCTGTGGAATTCTCTTCCGTTTACCTGCTTTCCAGCTGACTTCAAGTCCAATGTAAACAAGTTCTTGATGAGCCGTATCCCTTAAGTAATCCAATTTACCAAATTTACACTTCTAACAATTACTATATTGTCCTTTTGACCAATGTACACTCTTTAATCCTTATCCTCGAGTGGCCTCTCGGCGTTGATAGAAAATATATATGTGTGTGTGTATGTACGTGTGTGCGTGTGTGCATTTCTGCATATATGCTTTTGATGATATAGAAATGTGATACGATATATGTGTGCGTCTACTTTTATATTTGTACGTATAAGTATGTATCCCATGATATCACATATCCTATTCTTCATATCCTTGTTACCGGTTTGTTAGCCTGGCCAGACGAATAGATGCAATGCTTAAGCAATTACATTGGATCGATATCTAGCGATCCGTCTATACGCACTATCGCAGTATGACGTAATTGAACCAATCAGAACTGGCCAGATCACGAGTTCCTTGTCTGAACTTGAAAAGCGCCGCCTATCGGCAACTAAACTATGAATGACATGAAAACTTTAGGATACCACTTACGTTTGCTTAGTCAGCAAATATTATATATACCTATATGAAATCGTAACAATTTTTAATATAAATACCCACACACATAAGCACACACGCGCGTGCGCGCACACACACACACACACACACATATATATATATATATATATATATATATATAGTCAGTCTTTAAAATATATGTGGCAATTCAATTAAACTATGCAGACTTTTCTCCGTTTCATCCTTGTTAGGATTCGTCAGGTACGGATGAAACGTGGAAAATTCTACGTAGCCTTATTTTCAAAACTTACTACCTAGCTTTACTGAGACATTGAGCAATTTTGAAGTAAACACAAAAAGCAGATACTTTAAATTCAATGTAGATACAATAAATAATTATATATATATGCATATATATATGTATATATATATATATATATATATATATATATATATATATATATATATATATGAGTAAACAGTTAATAAAACATGTTAAAAACACTTTGAAATGAGTTAAAAACATATTTAATCTGAAAAGGAAACACTAGATAAGTGGATAATCCTTAATCCGCAGAGTTTCGAAGAAATACTTTCCTTCTCATCAGAGGTTAGGAATTAGCAAAACGCGGGATCGGATTTTGCATGCAAAAGTATTTGATAAAACAACAAGTAAGTCAAAGATCTTATTTGATAACAAAAAAGTGAAGCAGAGGGAATATGGTGAAGAAAAAGGTGATTACACATTGCTCATATTATAAGCTCTTTCTCCTATTTGGTTTTATCGAGCTTTTATATCTGGCCGAGATAACTTTATAAATATTAATTCTTTAATATTTATAATATACTTTAGTTTTACCATCTTGGATCATTTTGGTAAATTTGATTGTAATTTTTATTTCATTTTATTTTATTTTATATTATTTTATTTTATTTTATTTTATATATATATATATATATATATATATATATATATATATATATATATAATATAAACAATAAAATGTACACACTCTTTAAATTATCTCAACTTGCTACATGAATACGCTATGCCACATGCCCAGTGATGTTTGGTAATAAAGAATGACACTTCCAGTAGGATGGAGCACTTCCCAACTCTCATCATGCCGTAAGTGCATATCTTGATAGTAACCTTCGAAACAGATAATTAGGACTAAGAGGAAGTATAGAGTACTGTCCACGCTCACCGGATTTGACACCCCATAGATTTTTGTCTTTTTTTTTTCAGGGGTGGGGGAGTGTTAAAAATAGGGTTCACACCAGAAAAAGAGCTACCATGATTGAGCTAAAAGCAACCAAAATCAAAAATACCGACTGAACTTTTCGATTCAATCAGTGAGTGTTGTCGGCTGACCACAATGGCCAACAATTTGAACACTTCCGATAATTAGCGAGTTTCTATATTTTAACAGTCAAATTTCTGGCCGAAAGCTGATTACAAAGATTTTCCTAAATCTCACTACTCTGTATATCAAATTTCGAGTCTGTACACTGAAAATTAACAGAGTTATTGTGTAGGGAAATGTACTCAGACAGACAGACAGACAGACACTTTGACTTATATATATATATTCCATTCATACCAGGAATTACTTTTAAGGTCATACATATATTTATGACTTTGTTGTTTCCGAAACTTAAATAATTATTTTTGCTACTGTAGCTCTCTGTTTGTTTATAGATTAACAAACAGGTAAAGCACTGTAAAAGTGGTGGACTAGTGTCTATATAAATGGACATTTGTTGAGGTCGTTTGCGAGCACCAATTTCGTGGGCAGGTGGTTAGAACTGCCGGCTATCAACTAGATGGCTGGTTAGGGATGGGTGCTAGTCTAACCGCACTGAATAGCTGTGATAAATGCCTATATATATATATATATATATATATATATATATATATATATATGTATATGTCTGTGTATATGTGTATGTATATATATATACACATATTTATACGCACAGACACACACAGGCATAAACGCACGCACACACACACATATATATTGTTTTAATAAAATCAAGACATCAAGGAATAGATTGATAGCAACAAATAGCGTATTTCATCGTTAGTTACAATTGTTTCAAGAATATCCGAAAAACTTTAGAAGAATGAGATGCAGATAAAATATTTTCCCATGTTTTTTCCACATTAGGAAATGGACTTCATTCTGGTCATTGTTAAAGTGTTTTTTATTTATATACGTCTGGCGAAAGACTGTGCTTGTGAAAATTTTCACACGACGTCTGGATTTGTCCGAATAATATTGAAACAATTGTAACTAACGATGAAATACGATATTTGTTGCTATCAAGCTATTCCTTGATGTATTGATTTTGTTAAAACAATATATGAATGCTCAATTAGGAGATGATAATTTTGTAGCTTACAGTTTAAGTCTCATTTTGACTTAAAACTTATTGGTATATGAACGATTACCGAATTTTCAATTATATAAACTCTATATTATAATACTATAAATAAGACTATATATATATATATATATATATATATATATATATATATATATATATATACTTGTTTATTGTTATATAAATATGCTCACATCCCGCCTGATGATATCTGTTGTTTGATTGAAACAAGTGGCTATTTGTAGCAGCGCGATGTGAGCATGTTTATATAACAATAAACAAGTATTATCAGCTCTTTTTATTGAGCACTATCTAACAAGCTCGTTGAATTCATTAGTCCATTACTTTTGAATATAAAAAAACCCGAGTATATATATATATATATATATATATATATATATATATATATATATATATATATATATATATATGAAAACTCTTTCATGAAATATGCCAAAACAAATGATGAATTAATACTGAAAACATATCACTATTCTTCACATTTCTCACCGTCATGGTTCTGCGATTCGAGAATTTGTCTCCTGCTTTAGAGTAAAACTAAATATCGATCGCGACTAGAATTCTTGGGATAAGATTTAAGAATGCACTTCTCAATGCGAAGTTGCAAAAAAAGATTTAAAAATGTCAAACGGAAGATTTTTTTTATTATAAGCCCGAAAATAAATATATTTTCATTTGTCTCAATTGGATCGCGCGAACTACGAGGGGCGTGCAATAAGTAATGCCCCTGACCCACTTCCAGTTGTCTGATCTAGCTGAAATTTTGCATGTGCAATGATTTATAGCTCTACGAGTTATGTGGCAAATTACAGCCCTGAACTAATTATGAGTTCTGTTCTACAGCTGTTTGAACTGAGTCAGGTGTGAAATGGAGCCTGTTGAATGTCGAGCAGTGATCCGGTTGTATTTGAAAGGACTCACGCCACAGGAGACTTTTGATGTTATGAAAGAAATTTATGGTGATAATGCCCCATCATATGATCTTGGAAAACGCTGGGATCGTGAATTCAAACATGGGCGGAAGTCTGTGGAAACAGCTCCCAGACCTGGTCGCCCCCCTTCTGCCATTGATGAGGCATCTGTCCGTCAAGTTGAGGCTGTCATTTTGGAAGATCGGCGCATTACTATTCGCCAAATAGCCCAAAATGTCAAGACTAGTACAGGGTCTGTGGAAACTATCATTCATGACCATTTGCATATGCATAAGGTGTCTGCCAGATGGATTCCCAGGTTGCTCACACCATTCCAGAAGCGAGAACGCGTCGAGTGCTCGAGGATGAATTTGGAGATGTGCCAAGAAGATGAGTCAAAGTTTTTCAAAAGACTGATTACACAGGATGAAACCTGTGTCCATCACTATGATCCAGAGACCAAAGCCCAGTCAATTCAGTGGAAGCACTTGGACTCACCACCTCCAAAGAAGGCAAGAGTGCAGCCCTCTGCTGTCAAGGTCATGCTCACAGTCTTCTGGGACCAGGACGGAGTAGTGATAACAGGTTTCCTGGCAAAGGGTACGACAATTACAAGAGCCTGCTTCACTTTTGAGGAAATTAAGGGAAGTTATCAAAATTAAGAGGCGGAGCAAGATCAGCAAAGGTATCCTCTTCCTGCAGGACAACGCTCCGGTCCACAACTCGCATGTCGCCCGATCAGAAGCACGAACATGTTGTTATGAAATCCCTCTAATCCTCTCTACTCTACTGACCTTGGACCCTCTGACTTTCATCTCTTTCGTTTCCTAGATGATGCAGCCTTGATTCCTGAAGTCAGGTCGTGGCTGGAGACCTTTTTTGTAGAACACCTCAGTCCAGAGCCGCATCAAACGATGGGAGAAATGCATAACTCAGGGTGCTTCCTATATAGAGAAAGACTAATAACTGTGCCAAGTTTAGTTTCTCATCTGCTATGGGAAGTGGGCCAGGGACATTATTTATTGCACGCCCCTCGTAGTGTTCTCATCTTGGATGCAATGATGACAATGTCTCGACCTACGTAACCCCGACCTTCTTCAGATGCATTTTGTGAAACTCGCGTATCTTTCTGTCAAACTCGGGAATATGCACAAAATTTCCAACAAAACACTTTATGAAAGTTCTGAACTTTTAGATGAGGGCTCATTGTTTATATTACATATGTTAATCGGACCATTATGCTCATCTTTGTTATTTGTGCAACGGTTTGGCCGGTTTGACGTTCGACCGATCTCAGACATGTTGGTTATTATTTGGGAAAGAAAAGAGAAAATTTACTGGCTCCGTAGATATTTTCGTATTCTTTGAGTTAGTCTGTTTTATGGCTATGTTTTCGTATATGTGAAAAAGGAGAGGCAACTCTAATAAAGATCAACAGGATATTTTTTTAAACCAATTAGTGTTTTATCATATTCATCCAGAACAAAGTGCGTGGCCACCAAAACATAAAGGGTTTCTGTGAATGAAGGATCATGGCTACAGGGACACACTAACTAGATAGTTGAAAAGTGATGTGTTTGTTCACCTTACATTTCAATTTCTGCGCATTAGCACAGATGTTGAATAATATTCTGCGCAAAGCCAGAATTATTGCATATGGAACTAGGTGCACACACAAATATTGTTGACAAGTCTTGAAAACAAGGAATGTCATTAGAGATCATAGCACTGGAAGAAATGTACAAAATTTTCAAGTTTTCGAAAATGTAAACAACCATTTGGAATGTGGATTTGACAATCATGAATATGTGTCAATATAAACAAATGAATGCGGGTTAAACAGACATAGAGAAGTAAAAAAGACAGTGGAGAAAGGCGACCTGTGTCATCAACAAACCACTTGCAACTGAACATTTATCTCCCCCCCTCTCTCTCTCTCTCCTCCTCCTCCTCCTCCTCCTCCTCTCCCTCTCCCTCTATAGCATACTGTGAAAGTATTTTGGAGAGAATAAATTGCCACTTTGTTATATTCCCAAAATTGTCAGTATCTTATAGTATTCGCCTCGTATTTTGGCACACGAGTTATGAAGTAAATAGACAACTCGCTAAAAACAATAGAACTACAGCATAACGTTACACCGTCAGACATCATCATCATCATCATCATCATCATCATCATCATCATCATCATCATTACGGACTCCTTGCCGGACCAATGTGACTCTTCCCCTCCAGAGTTTCGTGTCTTCCATCAGCTGCCTCAGATCTTCAGGTTCACAGTTAGCGCCGTGTGCTATCTGCTGGATGTACGTGGATCTAGGTCGTCTTCTGCTTGCGCGTTCGTGTCGTAGAGTTCATAGCAATACATCACTCACCAATCCATGCTTGCTTCTTAGACAGTGGCCGGCAAATCGTAGGCGTCTCTTCCTGATGGTATTAGATATGGCAGGTAGGTTGCCATAAAGTTGCTGCTTCGTGGGATGATTTTGCCAAGATACATTTAATACTGTTCGTAGCATACGAGTGTATATGCCTTCTAGTTTTCTTTCCAATCTTTTGGTAAGTGTCCATCGTATACAAGGATCGACTCTACCACTGCCCTGAAGAACACAGTCAGATGGTAAGGCAAAAAGATATAACACATTTGTTCAACAGAAATACTTCCACTTAGTGATGTTGGCAACCCTCCCGTAAGTACTCAATATCTTTTTTGTAAGAATTCTTAATAGAAAGATATATTTTTTTTACATGAAGGTCACCACTTATCAAGGCCCGGAAGCCACTCGGGGATAAGGGTTATTGCGTGTACAGTAATCAATAGGATAGTGTCGTAGTAATCGTTAGATTAGATAAAGTGTCTTACTTAAGGGGGCGGTTCATCAGAAATTTGTTTATGTTGAACTTGAAGACATCCAAGTTGTATTCCGGTGGGAAACAGGCAAGCGGTAGAGAGTTCCACAGGCGTGCACTTCTAAGAAAGAAGCTTTGCCCATGGAATCTACGTCTTGATTTAGGCACAGATAAAGAGTGGGAAAAATTATTGACAGTGGTTTCAGCTAGACGGGTGTTTATCGTGAAAGATTGGCGAGGGATGACCAGAGATTGGAGTTCAGACGAACACTTGTTATGGAAATAACAGATATAACTGAAACGAATGCCCCCCAAATCATTATGAATGATACTACACTAAAACAATTACAAAAGCACTGATATGAAAACAAATATCAAGTTTAAATATAATAATGGAACATACAGAAAATATGACTTCCTGACTTATATTTCTCCTTCTTCTTATTCGATTCAAGGATGATGTTAGAAAAATATGTTTGGTCTTATATCTACAAAAACAAACATCTTTTTCTAGCGTCATCTTTGACGATAAGATTTTAATTCCGAAAATTCGGATTCCACAAACAACACCCTGAACAACCAACAGGTAATAAAGAAAATTATTGAAAAACATTTGTTATTCAATATTTTCAAATATTTGTGAAAGCGGTGGGAAAATATTACGTTGGTTGCCTTAAAAAAGGAAAAACATTCTTTTTGCACAATTTTAAGCAAGCTACAACATCCTCCTCACTCTTAACAGAAAGATATAACCACAACGAATGCCAGTAAAAATCATTATTAATCATACTCAACTACAACAATTGCACCAGCACTGATATGAAAACCAATATCAACGGGTTCAAATATAATTATGGCACATACCGAAAATATAAATGAAGTATAGATGACTATCTGACTTGTAGTTATCCTTCCTGTGGTTCGAGAACGGACAAAATGACACGAAATAAAAAGAAAACAAAATGGCGGCTGAACGCATAGCGATAACAAAAGATTTGCAAATCTCTACAAGCCAATTGTTTGCTTGTTGAGATCTCCAGAGATCCTGCGATATCGCGCGTCTCTTAAAGAGGTCCAACAAAGACGGGGAAAAATCGAACGGTTTCATTTCATTTGCTCGTTTTTCTTTGGATTTCTTTTCTGAACCTTTGCCAACGCAGTTTGTAGCTTCCATTGATTTTGGATGCGAACCACGAGAAATTATGCCATCGGACTTCGGAGAATTAAAGGGGCTCGAACTTTCGAGGGTCTGTTGCTAACGACTTTAAGAGATAAGCTGAAGGAATAGAACTATGTGGGCGGTCATGATGTAATGGAAAATGACGAATCGGCTTAACGGGTTCGATTCCCATCGGATCTATCACATTTGGGAAGATGCTAACATTCTCTTGGTACACCCAGTAAGCATCTGGTTCTTTAAGCGCAACCGATGCAAACATATATAAAGACATATAAAGTTACTGAATAATAATAATAATAATAATAATAATAATAATAATAATAATAATAATAATAATAACAACACTACAACAACACTAATAATAATAATAATAATAATAATAATAATAATAATAATAATAATAATAATAATTTGCAAATGTTATCAGAAGAGGTGGAGAGCACTATAAAACTGGGGAGACTTATCGTCACTCAGCTTCCAGAAAACACCACAGGCTTTTTTTCAAGGAAAGATCCTTTATGATCAGTGTGAAATAATAATAATAATAATAATAATAATAATAATAATAAAAATAAAAACAACAACAACAACAACAACAATAATAATAATAATAATAATAATAATAATAATAATAATAATGAATCGACGAGAAGACTGAGATTATGGGATGAGCGGTAATGCTGAAAATAGCGGAATTCTTAAGGAAAACCTTTGAGTGCGGAAACTAGTCCACATGAGTGGCAAATTCTAACCAGGCATATATTTAAAGTGCGACAATATGAAATAAAAAGGCGCCACCAAAAGAATCGATACACCAAAAGTGAAAAGTGTCTACTCCCACTTCCACCCCTGTCTTTCCCTCTCCCTCCTCCCTTTTCTTCTCTCTCCTCCCTTTCCCTCTCCCTGTTAGAAAATAGGTCGAACATGAGAAAGAAATATAATAAATCATATTGTAGACACGTTTTACCGGAAGTGAGGGTCAGCTGATCGGATCTGCGCGTGAGTCACGTGATCATGTAAGCTGGAGTCAGTGAGTTTGAGTTTGGACGTAGAGAAGGACAGACGGCTTAACAGGTCGTCTCCTCCCCTTCACTGGGGGGTGCTGACGAGTAGGGAAATAAGAACCAAGCAAGCAAGATATTCACTTTCCATTCTTCTGCGATCGACATCTGGAAGGTAAATAAAAAACTATATAAAACCATTCATCGTTTTGGAGTGAATGAATATTCGTTCAAAACAGGTTTCTTGTTTCCCCTCCAAGAACAAGATGAATTCCAGGTGGACAAAATCAACGACGTATGAAGAAGGTATGTTCAAAATACATGTACCCCCCCACACACACACAAAAGCATATGAACAATTAGATATGAATATATCACAAACAGACAGCAACACTTAGACGATCACACACAACGGTACCCTTTTATGATACAACAATACAACATCCCTCCTCTCTTTCCGCTTCATATTCCTTTACCCTATTTTCCTTTTCTCTCCCTATTCCTTCCCCCTATTCTTTTTCAACTTTTCCTTTTCTTCTTTTTCTTTTTTTCTCCCTTTTCGTCATTTTCCCTTTCTTTCCCCCCCCTCCCCTCCAATAAAAACTGGCGTCAGCACTACTGACACCAGTTTGTCGAATGGTCAACTATCAAGGTGAGAAAGTACTCCACTGTATACGTGCGAAAGATGACTGGAACATTTGGGAGGCTTGTTGTCACTCAAATTCCCGTAAGGACCAATGACCGCTACCAACGAGAAATCAACGGTAAACGGTTGTCTAATTTGCAAATTGTATCGAAAGAGATAGAAATGCTTGAAATTTGGGAAGATTTGTTGTCACTCAGATTCTAGGGAACACTACAAGTTGTGTTTATTACATTTCAAGACACAATTCCACTTTGATGTAGGGGCTACTATCAAAGACATAAGTTGCAGGGATACTTGGTAGGGAGTTGAGCAGCAAGATTTCTGTTCACATTACACTTGAACTTCTGCATGTCAGTACAGTTGGGGAAGCAGGAACCCGGAAGGGAATTCTAAAGTCTAACAGTTCTGGGGAAGAAACTATTAGAGTAGAAGGCTTTCTTACATCTAGGGATCTCTACTCTGTAGGGGTGGGATTTTGCTGCTTGGCGGGTTTGTCGAAGGTAAGTACGTCGAGGGTGCACGTCAGAGCATCTGCTATTAAAATACTTGTGAAACTGGCTGAGGGGTGCAGCATTTAGTTGATGAGAGAGGTTTAAACTTAGATGATAGTTCAGGATCTATCAAGTCGGCGACTCTCTTTTGAACCTTGTCCAGGAGTGAGAAACTAATAGCAGATGCACCAGCCCAAATGTGACAACAATACTCCATGCATGGGCGAATGGTGGCCTTGTAGAGATACAGGATACTTTCAGGCATAAGTAACTTTTTAGCACCATTTCTTCGTAGCAGCCTTGCTCTCAATGTATCTGTTCCAACTCATGTGAAGTTTAAGCTGAAGAGTTTGAACGAAGTACTTTCAGGTACTGTATCAGTAGCCATAGCTATTAATGGTTGAAAAGGTTTCTTTTAATTATTAAAGAAAACGAGCTTAGATTTGGCAACATTTAATGTCACCTTTCATTTTTGACCCCATTCCACTGCAGACTAGAGATGTTTCTCTAGAGTTTCCGCCATTGCCTTGGGTATGTGTCCATCCGTTTTCCCCTCGTACCTGTTATAGAGCGTGGTATTGTCAGCAAATATACCCATCTCACTCTGCGTACGCGGAGAAAGAAAAAAGTGTTTTGTTTTCCGTTGCGGTAGAAGGACAAGTTCTTGCTGTGGATGTGTTACAAGGAGCTATCAGAGATTAGAGATCAGTCAAGCATCTTCCATAAAAATAATGATAAAGAAGAGAAAAACTAGCGACATCTCGTTTGTGAGAAGGCGGCGAAGATTAAATAAAATGTATTACAAGGAGCTATCAGAGATTAGAGCTCAGTCGAGCATCTTCCATGAAAATAATGATAAAGAAGAGAAAAACTAGCGACACCTCGTTTATGAGAAGGCGGCGAAGATTCAATAAAAAGAAAACCGTGCATTTGTGAAAAATATGGCGTCGCTAGGTGTTTACTGTTGTGACCTTTTGAAATTAGTAATTTCGTGGCTTGAATCAAATTTTGGAATTAAAGGTCAAGTGTTATCCTACATTTGTATTCCTAAACCAAAGACAAATATGTATTTCGGAATGAGCCCCTGTTACATTAAAGAAACATCTTAATTACTAATCAAAATTTCTCTATCTCGACTGTTATATAAACCAAACTTTGTGTGTGTGTCTCTGTGTGAGTTCGTTCCCTATGGACTCAAAAACGGCTCGGCCGATATTTATGAAATTTTACACGACGGTACAATATATGCTTGATAGTGTTTTTTAGATAGGTTGTGTATCCGAATGTCTTCGATAGGTATCGATAATTAATAATCGAAATAATACGATGAAAGAAGGAACAGTCGATTTTGACGAACGTTAACACAGCCGACCATCACAAGTGCATTTGAGAAGTTTTATTACCACACAAGCCGAAAGGCTCAACATATAAAATCAACAGTAGATTCTTTGATATGACAGGGGCGAGTTCGAAATGAATGCTTCTATTTCGAGCACAATTGAACCATGATACTCGACCATTTCATTTTAAACTTTAATGCAAGTTATTATATATGAAAAATAGTTTTATAAAATCAACAGTAGGTTCTCTACAGTGCAATATAGACTACAATGTATTATGAACTTAGTCACCGTGATGTGTCCTCAATTAGAGCAAGCAATCAATCGATTTGATTGAAAAATGGGCAATTTCATCGATTTCGACGACAATAAAAATATAGGAGTGTGAAACATTCGTTAATCATCATTCAATCCCAGGCAACGTCGGGTCTCTCTTCTAGTTTAAAATGAAATCGAAATTTGAGAAGTAAATAAAAATTAGTTCGTCCATCGCTTGCGCAAGTGGCTGTGGTTATGCAATTTTTACATGGGTCCGGCGATGACCTCTCAGTCGGATTCGAGGTATTCCTTATACGTGGAAGACCTGCGAGATGATTCTGTTGCAAAAGTGCTGACTATTTCGTCTTTTCGCGTTCTTAAATGCGTGCAGATTCAGTAAGTGTAGCTCCTTGCGGTTTGCAGTACACCAGGAAATCTGTCTTGGGCTAGATTTTCCAACGAGTTTAAATACAAACTGAAATGTTTGAGGAAGACCTTCAAGCTGTGCTGTGACCGTTTGAAAAAAAGGAAGTAAAAATGAATTATTTAGTTTATAGGCAGGTTTTTATTTAGTTCATCATTTTCCCGGCCCATGTCGGAACACGGATTAATAGCATCAAATGATTGCCTCTACATCGCCACTATTCGTTAAAATGCTTCGAGCCTTCTCCTAGCCTCTCAAGCTAGCAGGGCGTCCCATTTTTGCTGGTAATTATTGCTCTTAGTTATTCTTTACTTCAGGATAATTGAAATAGGATTTTTTTAGAAAATAGAAATCGCTTAAGTCAAGGCATGAAGCCATTTGGTGTAAGAAGCCAAAAAAATGGGACTTCAATTTTAAAAACTTGCCGTAATTGGTGGAATAAATTCCGACCCTGAAAACAGCAATTCTTCCCTCTTTGTCAGTAAGTAAACCAACTTTCTACTCTCCTAAAATCAAGATCCATCACATTTTTTATTCACAGATTATTAACGAGATCAATATCAAGATCAAGATCAAGAGAGAGAAAAAGAGAGAGTAATTACTATAAAAGAAAAACGTACGAAATCTAGTTCGCGTAATGTGATTTGTTGATGAAAGTCTTGTAAAGCACTCAGTTGATGAATCATGAGTAAAAGACTGGAAACTGAAACAAGTCTATATGACTGAAAAAAAAAAGCAACAACACAAGTAAAATTCGTAAAATTCAAAGTAATAGCTTGATTAATTTTCACCAAAGGAAGCAAACGATTTTATAATGTATTCTTTAGTTAAGAGATAAACAAATCCAGTAGCAAAAATCGTAATGTATGGATGAAAGTAATTGCAATAATGTTTCGGTTTATTATTTGTAATTGTATTTGGAAGTTTAATTTTGTACTAGTTTATGTGACTTAAATATATTTTTTTATCGTTCGTCGTTTGCCTGGTTAAAATGTGAATAGAGGACGAAATTGACTTTTAATGTCGCTTAGATTATCAGTTGATTTTTAACAGCATCGCATTGTCAATTGCACTCACTGTTTTCATATTTTTCTAATGTTGCGACACGAACTTAAAAAAAAAGCGTATTTCAATTGTAAGAGAAGACGTGCTCTTGCTGTGAATGTCGTAAAAATATAAATCAGGGACTGGATATTTTACGATAGAGTAGAGAGCCTATCTAATTGTTTTTCTATGCGAGAAAGGAACTCTAAAAAACAGACGCATCTCCCGTGCTAATTTGTGTACAAGTCCACTAGTTTATACGAGCTATTCAATTAAATATTATCCTATTAAACGTTATTAGATTAAATGTTAAACAACTAAATATTATCGCATTAAATTTTATCCTATTAAATTTTATTCCATTAAATGCTATCTGCTTAAATGTCATACCATTAAATATTATCCCATTTAATGCTATCCTATTAAATTATATCCAAATAAGTATCCTCCAATTAAGTATAATCCCATTTATTGCTATCCCATTAAATGTTATCCTATTCAATGTTATTCCATTAAATATCATTGTATTAATTACTATCCCATCCAATGCTATCCCATCAAACGTTACGTCATTAAATATTATCCCATTAAGTAATATTCTATAAATTGCTTTTCGATTAAATGTCATAACATTAGATATTCTTTTAAATGCTAAATATTACCCCATAAAATATTATCTTAATAAATGTTATTCCATGAAATATTATACCATTAAATATTATTCAATTAAATATTATCTCATTAATATTATCTAATGAAATGCTACCCCATTAAGTAATATCCCATTAAATTTTATACCATTAAATATTATCTCCAATTAAATTCTATGCAATTAAATCATATCTCATTAAAAATTATCCCTCAAAATGCTATCCACTTAAATGTAATACCATGTAATGTTAATATTCAATTAAATATTATGTCATTAAATATTAAAATAACTGATATGCCGTAAAATGAAAAACAATACCAAACAAAAAAACAAATGTCAGACATAACTTTCTTGACGATGCCGGAATACAGATTAGAAATTAAAATCTTGATCCTTGTTCTTTTTTATTTATTTTTTTTTTGTTTGTTTTTTAAGAATGAGAAAATGGGAAAAAAAAAAAAAACGGATCTTGGCATATCATTGTATCGTCCGTAATCTAAGGAAGGTAGAGAGACGTATATAGGTGGAGGGTAAAGAGGGTATAAAAGGGACAGGGGCTTCTCTTCTAGTGTTCACTTCGGGGTAGGGTTTGTTAAAAAGGCAAACAAATGAAATTGAATGAAGATTCGAGATCCACCCGGATTGCGTTTCCGGAAATCTTAATTTAGCATCCGGATTTTTTTTTTTTAATTCTAGGAAGACATGACAAACTGTAGAAAAAAAACAGGCGATGAGTCAGCGTTTTATGAATGTCGAGAGAGAGAGAGAGAGAGAGAGAGAGAGGAGGGGGGAGAAAGAGAAAGAAAAAGAGAAAGAATGAGAGAGAAATAGAAGAGGAGAAAGAGAGAGAGAGAGAGAGAGGAGAAAGAGGAATAGAAGAGGAGAAAGAAAGGGAGAGAGAAATAAAAAATAGGAACGGAAAAAGAGACAGAAAGAGAAAGTAATGGACAAATTAAAGAGGGGAAGTGAGAGAAAGAGATGATCAATAAAAAAAAAAGAGATAGAGGGTGGCAGGGAAAAACGAAAAACAGAAACAGAGTAGTAGTAGTAGTAATAGTAGTAGTAGTAGTAGAACAAGAAAAAGAACGAGGAATAGGATGAGAAGAAGAAGAAGAAAAAGAAGAAAGAGAAATAATAATGAGGACGAAGAGGAAGAAAAAGAAAATAAATAATAATAATAATAGGATGAGGGGGAGGAAGAGGAGGAAGAAGAAGAAGAAGAAGAAGAAGAAGAAGAAGAAACAGTAAAAGAAAGGAAAAGACAAAGAAGATAGAATATAAAAAAGCGGACAAGATGAGGATAGAGAACTTCTAAACATACGAAAAACGACAAAAAGAAATAGAAACAATGAATAATTAAAAAAAAGAGAATGAATACGACGAGCACAAGAAAGGAAGAAGAGGTGCAAAGAAAGGGAGGAAGAAGAAAAGATAAAATAGAAGGAAAAACGAAAAAAAAAAGCGAAAAAAAAAAAAACGAATGGAAGAATAACAAGTACAGAAATTGTGAATGACGTTAGCTAAGCAAAAAAAAAAAAAAAAGATTAATGAAAAAAAAAAAAACAAAAAAACGACCGGACGAACGGACAAGGGTGAATTTACAGGTCCACCCTCCATTTGTCGGGGGTACCAAAAAGAAATTAAAGTGAAGAAATAAAGAATGAAGACTAATAAAAGGCAAATACCCAAGTTCGCAATTTCATGTAGAAATAATAAAAAAAACAACATTTTTTTTTTATTACTGTTCTCATCTTCAATATTATTTTCACAACGTTTCGCTCCGTATAACCTCCGACCACCTTCAGGTGTATCTTGTCGAACTTTTGAATCTTCCTGTCGAACTCGGGAATCAGCACAGAATTTCTAACGGAACCCTTTATTTAATCAACGAGAACTAGCATGCTCTTCTTGTTCCGTCAGCCATGCTTGGATAGAAGTGCTAAGTAATTCGAAATTGTATTTTAAGTGACGCCCTCTCTAATGTTTGAAACTTAAATATCCAGAACTAAGTTACTTGTAAACTGAATGTACCCATCACTTTATCCACTGCGCCAAGAATAATTGCGTTAGAAATTTTCCTAATTCGATAAGATACACCTGAAGAAGCCCAGAATTTACATCGACTGAAACCTTGTGGAAATAACACTCAAATTGTTGTTGGTTGTTTTTATTTTACGGCATATCAACTCTTTTCAGGTCATTTAATGCCGAATCCAGTGATTTTTAAGATTTTTTTTTTAATAGAATATATTCTTTTTTTCAAGTCGGTATCTATTTAACCTATAGTTGGGACCCTAACAGATACTACCACCCCGGGTCAGAGTGGACCTGAGAGCAATGGCAATTAAAAGGTAGCTCCACACTCCACAAAGCCCGCAGACTGGGACCTCACCATCGGATATAGTTTAAGGTCATATCTAGATCCATATCACTCAAGATGAAAGCAGTAGTCTGAAGAATCCTGATAACACCAACCATCAAATCTTATCTAAAAAAAAGGTCCAAGTAAATAAATCGTATCCGCTTTGTCCGAAGAAATATGAAGAAAATTATTTAATGAAATGTTCTAAACTTTCCTTAAAAAATATCCATGGGGTCATTCCGGGCTGTAATTTCCGTGAATTATGTAGAAAAAAGTCAGGTAGAACTTAAAAAAATAGTAGCCATAACTTTTGGAACGCCTCTCGTAGATATTCTATTTTTTACCTTAAATTTTCCCCATATTCTGGTTTGAAAATAGTAATTCGATAAACGCGGTTCGAGATTTTCATCTATAATTTATACTTGATTCAATTGTACCAATTTAAAAATAGTAATTCGATAAACGCGGTTCCAGATTTTCATCTATAATTTATACTTGATTCAATTGTACCAATTTATTCACTCGTGCCATTTTAAGCGCTGCCATTTTACCGTGCCATTTTTCGATGCCTTTTTAGAAATAGTAATTCGATAAACGCGGTTCGAGATTTTCATCTATATTTTTAACTTGATTACAATTGTCCCAATTTATTCACTCGAGCCATTTTAAGCAGTGCCATTTTTTTCGATGCCTTTGTAGAAATAGTAATTCGAGTATCTTGATGCATTTACTCGTGCCATTTTTAACTGTGCTATTTTTATATGGCACAATCACGTGGGCACACCGGTTCCCGCCAGATCACCGAAGTTAAGCAACGATGAGCCTGGCCAATACCAGATGGGTGAACACTTTGGAAAGGCTAGGCGTTGTATGTACCGCGTCGAGTCGTAGATATTTTCAGGTTGGTATCTGGGGGCGCGTTTAACTCACGGAGAGGGATGCACCCCCGAATCAGAATGGAAATCAACGGGAAACTTCTCTTCTCAAGATTACCATGGCTCTACAATTTGGAGATCCGTGGTCGCCGACGCTGTTAAAACAAGCATTTTTACTGTGCCATTTCACCGTGCCCTTTTTTCCTGTGCAATTTCTATCCTTTGTTCGTTGTTATGATATATAGATTTTAGTTATATTTGTAATTTAAAATCAATAAATATTTATACTTTTATCATTGGTATGATAATCGAACGATAAAGTTTCGAAAAAAAAAGCAATTAAACGAAATTAAATCAAGTTAAAAACATCAACAAAAAACTGCATAAGAATCGTTTTTGGAATCGGAAATTAAGCTTTTTTTTTTCGATTTTAATACCGATTCCAATATCCCCTAAACTGCTGATTTTTTTTCTATTCAGGATTCTGATCCCGATTAATCGCATCAAGAATAATCATAATATTTATCTGAAGCATTTAAGGGTCTTTGAGCAACTTTGTATAATAGTTCTCGACCTTTTTTACGTGACGACATGCTATTAAGTTCTTTTTTAAATTTCCACATTTATAACAATTTGTTTTCTACTCACAAATCCTTTTTACAATAAAATAATGAAAACCAAAGAAGATTATATTAGAATTTTTATTCATATAAATCAACATGTGTATTATTATTCGTCAGACTATTGTTCTCATCTTGAGTGTGATTTTCACAACGTTTCGGTCGATATAACCTCCGACCTTCTTCAGGTGTATCTTGTCGAACTCGGGGAATGTTTCTGTCGAACTCGGAAATTTGGACGGAATTTCGAGCGGAACCCTTTATTTACTTCACGGAGGTAGCGTGCTCTTGTTCCGTCAGCCATAACTGGATAGAGGTCCTAAGTAATCTGCAAACTTCGGTCGCCCACACTGAGGATTGAACCTTCAACCTTCAGGAGAATATCACCTTTACAATCTTCAGTGTGGGTGACCGAAATATACATTTGCGAATTACTTAGGACCTCTATCCAGTTATGGCTGACGGAACAAGAGCACGCTACCCCCGTGAAGTAAATAAAGGGTTCCGCTCTAAATTCCGTCCAAATTCCCCGATTTCGACAGAAACATTCCCGAGTTCGACAAGATACACCTGAAGAAGGTCGTAGGTTATATCGACCGAAACGTTGTGAAAATCACACTCAAGATGAGAACAGTAGTCCGATGAATAATAATACAAATAACTAATCCTCATCTCCAAAATTCAGAAACGTCATAAATCAACACATCCTGTATTTAATATCTGGTATTGAATAATGATGGTGAATGTTAGTAAGAAAGTTGTGCCTGGTGATTTTTAACTACTGCAGCAATATGTTGGCGAACGTGAAAGAGACACACCCTTAACTCTTCTTCAATATTTTAAAACATGTCAGGTTTTTTTTTTCATTTTTAATGTTGTTTCAGAACGTTTCAGTTCACATTGATACAAATTTGAGAATTGCAGTAAAATTTTGATGAGTTTTTTTTTTTTTTTTTACCTGCAGTTATATACGCTTCCATCATAAAAAAAGTCCAATGGCAGTTGTGCGCATTTCGATTTCTGACCAGGATCACTGGAAATGTTTGTCAATTCTTCCTCTTCAGACAACCCAAAGGTTGATGATTGATAAATCTAGGAATGGATTACGAAGTCAATCAAATTCTTCAATGTTGATTGAGAGAAAATATTCTCCAATTTTATTTTCTGAACATATCAAATGCTCACTAATAATGGAAATCGTCCCAGTAACACAGATTTTGCGAATTAATGGGAATATATCCAAATCATCAACCTTCATTCTATTCTTTCATATTTTTTTTCTTAAAAATAACTGATTCATCTGTTGTCGTGAGAATATTTTTTCAATTTTGATTTTCATGTTGCAGTTCTATTGCGATTTCTTAATAGCTCACTTAATCTATTTTAGACATCCGCCATTTTTAAGGCATTTTCTAAATTTATCAAGTTTTTCATTAAAAAAGAAACGTTTTCTTTCGATAGCCATCTCATTTTTGTGTGCAATAGTAAACGAACAGAATGAAAATTATGTTCCTTGCAAAAAAAAAAAAAAATCCTGGTCTTCAACAGTTGAGTTTTATTGAAATTTATTATTTCACTTGATTCCGCGCCTTCTTTAGTCCATTTGGTGCTATCGTTGAAATGATTAAGTTAGTCCATTTTGTGCTATCGTTGAAATGATTAAGTTAGTCCATTTTGTGCTATCGTTGAAATGATTAAGTTAGTCCATTTGGTGCTATCGTTGAAATGATTAAGTTAGTCCATTTGGTGCTATCGTTGAAATGATTAAGTTAGTCCATTTTGTGCTATCGTTAACATGATTAAGTTAGTCTATTTTGTGCTATCGTTGAAATGATTAAGTTAGTCCATTTTGTGCTATCGTTGAAATGATTAAGTTAGTCCATTTTGTGCTATCGTTGAAATGATTAAGTTAGTCCATTTGATGCTATCGCTGAAATGATTAAGTTAGTCCATTTTGTGCTATCGTTGAAATTATTAAGTTAGTCCATTTTGTGCTATCGTTGAAATAATTAAGTTAGTCCATTTGGTGCTATCGCTGAAATGATTAAGTTAGTCCATTTTGTGCTATCGTTGAAATGATTAAGTTAGTCCATTTGGTGCTATCGTTGAAATGATTAAGTTAGTCCATTTTGTGCTATCGTTGAAATGATTAAGTTAGTCCATTTTGTGCTATCGTTGAAATGATTAAGTTAGTCCATTTTGTGCTATCGTTGAAATGATTAAGTTAGTCCATTTTGTGCTATCGTTGAAATGATTAAGTTAGTCCATTTTGTGCTATCGTTGAAATGATTAAGTTAGTCCATTTTGTGCTATCGTTGAAATGATTAAGTTAGTCCATTTTGTGCTATCGTTGAAATGATTAAGTTAGTCCATTTGGTGCTATCGTTAAAATGATTAAGTTAGTCCATTTTGTGCTATCGTTGAAATGATTAAGTTAGTCCATTTGGTGCTATCGTTGAAATGATTAAGTTAGTCCATTTGGTGCTATCGTTCAAATGATTAAGTTAGTCCATTTTGTGCTATCGTCGAAACTATCAGATTGGTGCAAAAATAATGTCGATTTTTGACATTCAACTTCATGTAAAAAAACATTATTTTTGCACCGACCTAATAATATTTCTTTGTGTGAAAAACGACGAGTTCGCACGATATTAGGATTCTGTTTTTCTACTAAATATGCGTAACTTTTACAGAACCAACCATTGATTGTGTTCGATCGTTGCAGATTCCGACACATACATCCCAGGATGAGTCATATATTTCGAGGCATATTATGATTGCACCAAACTATTTTCATCTTTCATAATCGTAGGTAACTGTAGCAGAAATGAATTTATTATTGTATTTTCATCGATGACAATTCATTGTGAACTAGTATGGGTGCCCGGCATTGCCTGGGTGTTTGGAGGTGTATGTTGAGCAAAAAAAAAAAAAAAAAAGAAGAAAATGTGGTAGTAGGCAGGCAGGCAGGCAGGCAGGCGGGCATGCTCGAACCCGTACCGCGAAGAAGACAAAGAATATGAAAAAACAAAAAAACACCGCTGACATCTTTGCTGTTGTGTCCATCGCCAAAACGGAAATGACGTAGGTTTAAATTAAGGCTAGACAATAGAAAAGAGGGAATGACTTTCGAAAATATCGGCGGAAAAAGCAATCCCTCTTAATAGAAAAGTGACCAGTTGAGGGTAAAGAAATTAATCTTTTTAGCCAATTTTTCGATATTTGTCGTCCGAAGGGGCGAATTTCAAAACGATACCGATTTCGTGAAAATCCGTCGCCTCTGTCGAAAGTTTTATACATACATACATACATTCATTCATGCATACACGATGATGATGATGATGATTACAACGTCTTGTCAGACGAGTGTCAATCCCTCAGACATTTAAAATCCATGAGCCCAAATGCCTGAGGGAGTATCTATACAAATATGATGTTACAGAGTCTTAGCTTTGTACGACAGCTAAGTCTCTCTCTCGGTTCAAAATTTTGAGATCCAGCAACAAGCAAGAGCAAGATAGCCAGCAACAAATTAAACTGCAGACCAGCTTAATGCGCTTTATGGTTTTTTAAATCAGAGATTTGCTTCTCCTAGAAAGGTTGCCTTCACCACGGCTTACGGGAGCCCTCTCCACCCCAATACACATATACACACACAAATATACACGGTGCTAGTTGGCCGTTGACCCAGAAAACATACATACATACATACATACATACATACATACATACATACATGCATGCATGCATACATACATTCATGCTTACATACATTCATACATACATACATACATACATACATACATATATACATACATACATGGATACATACATACATGCATATATACATACATACATTCATACATACATACATACATACATTCATACATACATACATACATACATACATTCATTCAGATATACATTTAAATAGACAGGTGAGAATTGGAATATATAATCTATACTACTACTGAGGGAAGTTAGATTGGTTTGAAATTGACTTTTGTCCAACAATCTGTGTGTTAAGAATTATTTTGGTATCGAAACCGCGCATGAATTATTCAGCTGCAATCTCAATTCCCGATACTTTGAAGAACTTGTATTCCATTTAATCGTCCCATCACTAAAATAAACCATAAAAATACAAATTAATATGCGCAAAACGTTAAGATTCCAGAAATTCGGCCATTTTGAATTGAACTTTGTTTCCATGATTAAGATATTAAATGGCTAATTAAATCCGTCATCCTCGTTAATTTTTCCCGTCAGTTTAAATTATTTTATTTTGTTTAATGATAAACAAAATGAAATAAAATGTTTTTATTAAAAGAAATGATTGTTATCACTAGTAGTCATTTCTCTGCACATTAATGTGCCACAGCACACTGGTTGGGAACCATTGTCCTAGTAGGTTTTGTGCTTCTCTGAGTCATTATTTCATCTTCAAGATTATTTTGCTCTCCTTTCTTCTTCTCTATTTCTCCTTTTCTCGCTTTCACTTTATCTATCTATCTATCTATCTATCTATCTATCTATACATATATATATATATTATTTGTTTCTTTACATCACTTTATGCATATTCCCTTTATATATTTCTGTCTTATTCTCTCTCTCTCTCTCTCTCTCTCTCTCTCTCTCTCTCCCTTCTCTCTATCTTTATATTTTATTTGGTTTTAATTTCTATTTCAATTATTAAAAAAATGTTTCTCTGCGTCCCCTATATCCCCCTCTCCCTCTCTCTCTCCCCCTCTCTCTCTCTCTCTCTCTCTATGCGGATGCCTCTTTTGCTATCTACATTTTTTTTTATCTTATTGACTGCCTCTCTGCCGTTCTATATGTCTCTCTCTCTCTCTCTCTCTCTCTGCTCCTATTGCGTCCTCTAATTCTCTATATGATACTTATCTTCCCTCTCCCTTTCTCTCCCCCTCTCTATCTCTCTCTCTCTCTTTCACTCTGTTTTCTTTCTTCCACACTCTCCCATTTATCCCTTCTTCTCGTCTCTCACTCCGTCATCCTCGTCAATTTTTTTCCATTCGCTTTAAATTATGAATTTGTTTTGAAAATATTACACACTTTCGTAATACAACCGCATTCCATGAACAGTGAGATTTCCGGACGTTCGCGCCAACTGATCTGCCGGAATTACACTTTGCAGTAACAACGATCATGTTTCGACCTTTTTTTTCTTGAGACTTTGTTCTTTTCCATTTATTTGTCATTTGTTTTGTTTTTTTCTAATATCAGTCTCTTGGTGTATCTATCTCCCCCCCTCCATGTCTTCAAATTATTTCTTTCTAAAATTCATTTATCTCTTTCACTCTCAGTACGGCATAATCACGTTGACGCACCGCCCCTCTCCCTCCCCACTGAATCACCGAAGTTAAGCAACCTTAAACTTGGTAAGTACTAAATGGGTGACCATTTGGGGCTCCCGTAATTTGCTAAATTTCTTTCACTTAGTGAGATAGTTCATATTTTAAAATATTGAATTATCGCAATAATATTTAGCACAAATTTCAGCTATCAGACGTCGAGAAGAATGGACGTGTAAAGTTGGAGACAAGAATGGACCGGCTGGCGGAGAGACATTGAGAACATAAGAGAAATAGAAAAAGGTGGTGTACAGATAGGTTGCAAGAGGAGTAGGGAGATTGAGGAATATATGGTCAGTACTAAATGGGTGACAATTTGGGACTTCCAGGTGCTGTATGTGCTCTCCGCTTATCTTGTCATTGTTTCCAGTCGTCCTGGACTTCTCCTTGCTACTAGACTTAAACAGTGCCAGTTCAGGGTGATTGTGCAACCCTTGCCTCACAATTACACGCGCAGCTGCCTCTACAGCGAATACCCCTTGTCTTTCGAGACTGACCGAAGGCATCTATATCGATCTATCGATTTATCTCTCTCGGCTTCATCTTCCCCGTTTCTCTATATATTTACAAATATAATGAAACTAAAAGTTGTTGATAGGATTCATCCTTTGGTCAGATTGGTGACTTGCAACGTAGGTGCCATTTTTTCCAAATCTCAACTCTATCCGAGTTCTTAAAACTATAAACACATTCACAAAATTTCCTATAAAATATACTTATTCTGACCCGGAATACTAGGAATCTAAAGACATTTGCAATAATAACCCGATATCTCCCGCGAAAAAGAATATATTTAATTAAAATAGCTGAGTAGTTTTGGCTACTCTATCAGACTAATAATTTAGTAAGCCGCCTTACAGAACGGATGTTAGTGGTTAGGGATGGTACAGTAGAACCCCGGGGTACGGCATTAAAAAATAGTAACAAGATAAAGTACAGTATACGCCCAAGGATGAAGTACTGTTGCCACATCTGGGCAGCAGCTGCTAGAAAGGCTTATCTTGCCTTGACAGAGTTCAAAATAGACTTCGTATCCTAATGGAGGATGCCCTTTTCTTTTCCCTGTAAACTCTTTCCCACAAAAGAGATGTTGCGAATCTGTCTTTTTTTTTACACAGTGATCATCACTTATCAAGGCCCGGAAGCCACTCAAGGATAAGGGTTATTGCAAGTACATTACGTTAGTGTGGAGATTTGATGAAGTGTTTACTTAAGGGGGCGGTTCATTAGGAATTTGTTAACATTGGACTTGAAGACATCCAAGTTGTAGTCCGGTGGGAAGCAGGCAGACGGAACAGAGTTCCACAGGCGTGCAGTTCTAAGAAAGAAGCTTTGTTCATGGAATCCGCGTTTTGATTTAGGCACAGATATAGAGTGGGGGAAATTTTTTACAGTGGATTCAGCTAGACGGGTGTTTTTCGTGAAAGATTGGCGAGGGGGGACCAGAGATTGGAGTTCAGAGGAGCACCTGCCATGGAAATAACGATAAAACAAGGATAGACACGCAACGTCTCTTCTGTGGGAGAGAGGCTGCAGGGTAGAGAAAAGGGCATCCCCCACTAAGCCACGAAGTCTATTTTGTACTCTGTCAAGGCAGGATAGGCTGTTTTTAGCAGCTCCTGCCCAGATATGGCAACAGAATTCCATCCTTGGACGTACTTGGCTTTTATATAGATAGAGAATTGCATCAGTAGTGAGATGTCTTCTGGAGCGGTAGAAGGATCCCACCATCTTTCCAGCGACCTTGGCAACAGACTTGATGTACGTGTTCCATTTCAGATCAGGAGTATAGAGAGCCATCCATCCCAATTGATGCCAGATGGGGATCAGAGCGTTGATGATGTAAGGATAAGAGTTTGGTTTTGGATGCATTAAAGGTAACCAGCCATATCTTCCCCCACTGAACCACGCGCTCGAGATCAGAGGGAGAGAATCGGAGAGAACTTTGTCATTTACAGCCTTTGATGTGTTGCCGTAGATGGTTGTGTCATCAGCATAGATGTCAACGAATGATTTAAGTATGTGTTTAGGGAGGTCATTGATGTAGATCAGGAAGAGAGTTGGGCCCAGGATTGACCCCTGAGGGACTCCAGCATTTATATTGCAGGCCTCCGATTTTTGTCCACCTACCACTACTCTTATGAGCCTATCGGAGAGAAATGATTTAATGATTGAGAAAACATTTCCAGTTATACCGTAGCTGGAAATCTTGTGAAGTAGACCCTTATGCCATACCTTGTCGAAGGCCTTTGATATGTCAAGAGCAATTGCCCTAAAAAGGAAGATTTTGTCAAGAGATTCACTAATCCTGTGGGATATAACCGTCAGCACATCTGCGGTAGATCTTGCAGAGCGGAAACCATACTGTGTGTCACTAAGAAGGTTATTCCTGCTGAGGTGGTTGACTATTTCTCTATTCAATATGTCACTGCTTTATCGTTATTTTCTCTATTTAATATGTCACTGCTTTATCGTTATTTTCATGGCAAGCGCTCGCCTGAGCTCCAATCTATGGTTCCCCTCGCTAAACCTTCACGAAAAACACTCGTCTAACTGAAACCACTGTCAATAATTTCTCCCATTCTTTATCCGTGCCTACACCTAAACGTAGATTCCATGAACAAAACTTTCTTTCTGTGGAACTCTCTTCCGTATTCCTTTTTTTGGCAGTTGACTACAATTTGGTAGTTTTCAAGCCCAATGTAAACAAATTCTTGATGAACCGTCTCCTTAAGTAATCCAATTTACCAGATTTCCACTACTAATGATTACTACGATGTTATCCCATTGACTACTGTACACACATTAACCCTTATCCTCGAGTGGTCCCCGGGCCTTGATAAGTGTTGACTCGTTTGTAAAAAAAACATCGCAAAGCGGGGCAAATACTGTAACTAGAGTCTGGAAAAACATCGTATTCCACATTGTAATCTAAAAAAAACGTATCATCGGGACACCGTATCCTAGGGTCCTACTGTATATCTTTAAGTGTGAGGTTTTCGGCGTAACTTTTGATGTATCTGTCAAATGGCTCTACCAATTGGTATCCATGGCTTTATCAGCCAATCACATTCTTGTGAGGAGGAACCCGGATGTATCCATATTCATTATATCATAACCTAAAAAGTACAAATCAGCTGACGTCATATTGTTAGATAGCGTGAATATAATTAGTATTTATTCGTGTCTCTCACTGTGATGTATGTATAATGCGTTCATAACTAACTGCGTCGTCCAGTGTGTATTCGTGTGTACCGTCTATATATTTTAAGCCTCCCCCTCTGTGGGTAGAGCACAGTCGTAAATAATTTCACCCACAACTTAATTGGCTGAAAAATGCGATGGTCGCTGTTTGTTTGTTTATAAACAGGCGGTTTGAGTACTATAAAAGTGGTGGACGGATGTTTGTTTAAAATAGACATTCGGCGAGGTTATTTGCGGGAATCGCTTCCGTGGTCGAGTGGTAGAACTTCCGATTGTCAACACAGCGGTTCTAGGTTCAATTTTTAACTTGGGACAGGTGCTAGTCTAGCGGCACTGATGAGCTGTGATGCAACGAAACAGGATTATATGCCGATGACTACAAATATATATATATATATATATGTGTGTGTGTGTGTGTTTCAAATAATATTATACATACAATTATATATATATATATATAATTGTTTGTATGTATAATATGGCTCGTGTCAGACATTCAACAAACAGTTCAATAATGGGACAATAATATAAGGGACAGCAGTTCTTTTACCAGGATGAATAACATCTTTCTCTAATGACACATCAGATAAAAGGACACATACTTTCTTCCGTTGGTGTCTATTGACTCTGAAGAGTATGTAAAATAAAACACTTTTTCTCCGAAGAAAAAACGCCATACGCGAAGTTATATTTTCTTTAAAATTTATAACATATTTTCTTCAAAATTTATAGCATGTATTCACTTTCTATGGATCCCCTCGGAGTTGAAAACATTTCTCTGTTATTTCTACATCACTCTAACCGGTCATCGAAATACTTCCACGACTGACGGACAATTCTCTAACACTGTTTCTCAAACTCAACTACTTGCTCTGTCTAACTCCTCAACTGAATAACTGTCCTATGTTTCGTAAACTCTTTTTTTTTTTTTTTTTTTTTTGCTAAACTGACGTCGCACAATGAAATCAGCCTTTATTGTTCAGGTCATCCTTGTTATTATTATTATTATTTATTTATTATGAAATTAAATACTAACAATCACTAAGATATTGTCCCATTGACTACTGCACACTCTTTAACTCTTATCCTCGAATAACCTCTGGGCCCTTATAAATGGTGACTCCTATGTAAAAAGAAACTACGTAAATGTTTCACACTCAGTTGATGAACAACTGAACGTCAAGATTGAAAGTCGCTTTTAATTACCAATTATTGTTGTTGTTGTTGTTGTTGTTGTTGTTAAACTATGGTGTAGTGCTTTAATTGTAAGTCCTTTCTTCCCTTTTTCTTTTTATATAAAGTCAGTCAATACCATCATTTACGTGGCCTGGTGCTATCAAATACAGCTGTCCGAGGATACTGGCTCTCTGACATAAAACGTTGATGCCATCGTTCCCCCCTTTGTAAAACTCAATCATGTTCTGCAAAGTGAAAACAAAAATAAGAATTTTTCCTTTGCAAAACAACCAAACTAAACACCAGGAATAAATATTCGAAAATATAAAGAAGTTAAAGAATAAAAACTACTTCCAAAATTACTAAAAATCCTAAAAAGGTTGATGTGCCGTAAAACAAAGCAACCAAACTAAACACCATGAATAAATATTAGCAGATGGAAAGAACTTGAAGCATAGAAGGGTTTTTTTTTTAATTTATGGATTCAGCATTAAATAATCCGAGAAAGTTTGACATACCATGAAACAAAACAACCAAACTAAACACCATAAATAAATATTTGAAGACATAAAAAAAAATTTTTTTGTGTGTTTCAAATAATTTTTAAACAATTCTATTGTGCTTGACTTGCATTCCCGTACTTTGCTAAATTTCTTTCACTTAGTGAGATAGTTCATTTAAAACATTGAATTATCGCAATAATATTTAGCACAAATTTCAGCTATCAGACGTCGAGAAGAATGGACGTGTAAAGTTGGAGACAAGAATGGGCCAGCTGGCGGAAAGACATTGAGAACAAGAGAAATAGAAAAAGGTGGTGTACAGATAGGTTGCAAGAGGAGTAGGGAGATTGAGGAATATATGGCGGTAGAGAGAGAGAGGAAGGAGAAGAGATAGAGATAGGTAGGAGGAGGAGAAGAAAAAGAAGAGGAAGAAGAAGAAACAAACAGAATTCTGAACAGAAGCGTGTGCTCCATCCCAACTATCATCAATGGACCTGAGGTAATCTCGTCAGCATCAGAAAAAGCCAAACTCTTTGTCAAGAACTTTGCAGCTAATTCTACCTTTTGCGATCAAGGCCGCCAACCCCCAATATTTCCTCCTGTATATTAAAACACACTATGTGATATACGTATATCTGTACGTGATGTTGCCAAGCTAATCAAAAACCTTGATTCCAGTAAAGCAACTGGCCCGGACGGTATTCCAATTATAGTACTCAAAAAACTTCAACCTGAACTAGCGCCCATACTTACAAAACTATTTAAACGTTGTCTTAAGGAGAATTGCTTCCCATCTCCCTGGAAAATTTCATCAGTATGCCCTGTATTTAAGAATTCAGGTGATCGCTCATCTCCCTCTCAGTACAGGCCAATAAGTCTCCTGTGCGTCATGAGTAAGTTGCTGGAATCTGTGTTAAATACAGAAGTAATCAACCATCTCAACAAAAATAACCTTCTTAGTGACACTCAATATGGTTTCCGTTCTGCTAGATCTACAGCAGATGTGCTTACAGTTATATCTCATAGGATTAGCAAATCTCTCGACGGAGGCAACCTTTCTAGGGCAATTGCTCTTGACATATCTAAGGCCTTTGATAGGGTATGGCATAAAGGTTTACTTCATAAGATCTCTAGCTATGGTATAGCTGGAAATGTCTTCTCAATTATTAAATCATTTCTCTCTGATAGGTTCATAAGAGTAGTAGTTCAGGGCCAAACATCAGAAGCCCACAGTATTAATGCCGGTGTCCCTCAGGGGTCCATCCTGGGCCCAACTCTTTTCCTGATCTACATTAATGATCTTCCAAATCACATCCTTACATCATTTGTAGACATTTATGCTGACGACACTACCATTTATGGTAGCACATCTAAGACAGTAAACGACCAAGTTCTCTCCAATTCTCTCTCCTCTGATCTTGAGCATGTAGTACAATGGGGAAAGGAGTGGCTGGTTACTTTTAATGCATCTAAAACCAAGCTTCTCTCTTTACATCATCAACATTCTGATTCCCATCTGGCATCAATTGAAATGAATGGCTCTCGTCTTCAGGAGGCCTCAAGTTTTGACAAGCTTCTGGGCTTGACCTTTACTCCTGATCTTAAATGGAACACGTATATCAAATCTGTTGCCAAGGCCGCTGGAAAAATGGTGGGATCTTTCTATCGATCCAGTAGATATCTCACTGCTGATGCAATTCTCTATTTATATAAGAGCCAGGTACGTCCAAGGATGGAATACTGTTGCCACATCTGGGCAGGAGCTGCTAGAAAGGACTTGTCCTGCCTTGATAGAGTTCAAAATAGACTTCGTAGCCTCGTAGGAGATGTCCTTTTCTCTTCCTTGCAACCTCTATCTCACAGAAGAGATGTTGCGAGTTTGTCTCTGATGTATCGTTATTTTCATGGAAAGTGTTCGACTGAGCTTCAATCTATGGTCCCCCCTCGCAAAACTTTCACAAGAAACACTCGTCTAGCTGTAAACACTATCAATAATTCCCCCCACTCTTTATCTGTGCCTAAACCTAAACGTAGATTCCATGAACAAAGCTTTTTTATTAGAACTGCAGGCCTGTGGAATTGTCTTCCGTTTTCCTGCTTTCCGGCTGACTACAATATGGTTGTCTTCAAGTCTAACGTAAATAAGTTCTTGATAAGCCGTTCCATATAAGTTATCAAATTTAACAAATGTTCATTACTAATGATTATTATATTGTCCAATTTCTACTGTACACTCTTTAACCCTTATCCTTGAGTGGCCTATTGGCCTTGATAATGTGGTGATACCTATGAAAAAAAAAAGTCCAATGTGAACAAGTTCTAATTGAATCGTCCCCCTAAGTAATCCAAGTTACAAAATTCCCACTGTTTACTATGCTAAAATCACAATGATTAATGTATACCTATTAACCCTTATCCTTGAGTTGCCTCTGGGCCTTGATAAGTGGTGACACCCATGTAAAAAAAAAAAAAAGAAGAAAGAGATAGAAAAGAGAGTGAGCTTAATATAATAGTTAGAGAGCAAAGGCGAGAGAGAGGGGGGAAGAGAGTGAGAGAGAGTGAGGGGAAGAGAGAGAGAGACAAATAATAAGAGGTTGAAAATACAAGGGGTTAAGAGAATAAGCTAGCGAGAGCAAAAGAGAGACAGAAAGAAAGAAAGAAAGAAAGAGAAAGACAGACAGAAAGAGAGAGAGAGACAGAGAGAGAGATTAAGCGGTGAGAGACTTTTGCCGCCACTCTTCAAGATTGCATACATATAGGGAGCAAGAGAGACAGAGAAAAACGTCTAAGGGAGATGAAGGGAAACAAGAGAAAACGGGGTTTGTGTACGTGCAGAGAGAAAGACAGTGTACAGATAGAGATAGGCGGAATAAGAGAAAAACAACAGAGAAAGAGAGAGTGAAATTAATACAATAATTAGAGAGTAAACGAGATAGAGAGAACGCAAGAAAATGAGAAAAGGCGCGCACGAGAGAGAAAGACTGTGTGCATGTGTGTGTGTATATGTGTATGTGTGTGTATGTGTGTGTGCATGTGCGTGTGTGTGTGTGTGAGAGAGAGAGAGAGAGAGAAAGAGAAAGAGGAAGATTTTTGCTAGAATTAATCGTCACTCGCCACTTGCAAAATATCGCATCCCAATTTGTTTTCTCGTAGCCATTTGTATGTCAATCACTGTCCCCCCACTACAAATTCTTCTTATTTATCCGTCTTTCATCCACCCGAACATCAACCCGCTTCAAAATCCCAACCAAACACTCACTCCGAATGTTTCGTATTTCTAACTTTTGTTTTTATTTATTTTCGTATTTGTTTTTATTTATTTTATTTTTTTGTTATTTTGTTTTTATTTTTTTTTTTAAATTCTAATCATTCAGCTTGAAAACCAATATCACTGTTCACCAAGAAAGGAGGAAGAAAATATAACCAAACAAGATGGCGTCATCTGGTTGTTTGGTTTTCTGTTCATTTATTTTGTCATATAAACAGATGAATTAGCTGCAGACAGATGTAAAGTAAACTTTGAAAATATTACAAATGCAAAATCGATTCAGAACATTCAAAACTGCTTATATAGATTGGCAATCTTTTAAACTTCACTTGCAAACATTATTACGTAATGTCGAAATTAGTATAAATTCCAAAAATTACGAAAAATAATCCAGTAGAAATAAAATTACAAGTAATAATAGAATTTACCTAATTATCTCCTTTGACATAAATAAAGGGTCTGCCGTTTTTCATACATTTTTAAAGAGCGTATTTTTTTTATAATACATACAGCACATATTCTACTGTATCATTTGTTGTAATCTAATTTATAAAACTTATTATGTCTGTCTGTCTGCCTGTCTGAACGTCTGTCTCCAATTTTTCAGATGTAGAGCGGCATTGGGGTCCTCAGATGATTGGATTTTTTATGGACCGTGTTACTTTGATACAGTGGTAACGTCAACAGCTTTGTGTTTTATAGTTTTGCTTTCGGTTTCGATTCTAGCTGATGATGCCCAAATACTTTTTTTTTACTGTTGAAATCACGACACTATAATAATGTATACGAAATCTGGACAAATTAGAATATCATATTTAAACGTATTTTACAACCCCCCCACCGCTAGTGTTTTGAATTCATACTACTTTCAACATGACACTTACGTACGTAATAATGTTTTCACATGAAATGCGTTTGTTTACGTAGACGAGCTAGAATACTGTGTATTTTTTTATTTTCGTGATCTCTCTCGTGTTTTTGCCACAAGGGAAGAATTGTAATTCACTTGGAATCTCGACTTTATCGAGAACAGACGAGTTGCGTGCAAGCTTAATATTTCAAGATTTTAAAATACTTGTCCGGTTATATTTTTATATAAGAAACGTGTGTTTTATTTATTTTATACAGAGTTCAATTCCAGCACCAAAAGTGCCTGCCATTAATGGTGTTAGTAATGACGTCGAGAACTCGTCAAGCAAATATAGTCGACAACATATCTACCTCTTTATTTAAAGGGAATGTCCCTATCGTTTTATCGCGTTTAACATTCTTGGAGATGGTTGCTGAACCCAGTACGTAACAGCCATTCAAGAAACGTCCACACAGCGCATCAATACCAATACACTATTCCCGGTAAGCGTTCAGGCTACAGCATATATAAATGTCTATATTGTGATTAAATGCCTCAGAAAATTGGTACAAACTGTTTTCATGCAACCTGTAGTGTCCGTTGGCAGCCAAAAGAAGTAATAATAAAATTAAAAATATAGCTGCTGCATCTCTTTATATGATTGCGATCTTGTTATCTGATACGCAAATGATATACTTCTGGTTTGGAATAAAAACTTGATTGTAAGAGACGCATTCAGTTTGGATTTGGAGGTTTGATGTTGGTTGGTTGTTTTAATAGAATATATTTGTTTTTTTCAAGGCGGTTTCTATTTAATCCATAGTTGGGGGCCTAAAGGTACTACTACTTCGGGTCAAAGTAGACCTGGGAGCAACAGCAATTAAAGGGTGGCTCCACACTCCCCAAAGACTACAAGCTGAGGCCATCACCATCGGATATAGTTTAAGGTAATATCCAGAACCTTGGATATTGGAGTAGCAAGTTTTGACAGCAGTGTGTCAAATGTTGGATTTTCGAGTTTTGAAAGCAGAGTGTCAGACTTAGAGTAGCAAGTTTTGCCAGCAGAATGTCGAGTTTTAGAGTAGAAGTTTTGACAACAGAATGTCGAATTTTTCTGAAGCGGCGATTTTTATAGCTGGATGTTGAGTTTTGGAGTTATGAGTTTTAACAGAAGTGAGTCGAATTTACTCGCGGAAATGGTTACTTGGACAGTGTGTAACTATTTAATCACATATATAAAGAAAAGTCGTGAGGCTAATAATAGGAGAATACTTATATAAACTTTTAATACACTATAAGCGGCATTATTTTAGGCTTAACTTTGACTTTTCTCAGTATTTCTTCTTATTCGTAAATATATATATATATCTCAGTTATTCACTTTCACACTAATGTTTTTCGAACTTCACGGTGAACAGACAGAGTGAGATGAGGAAAGGCTAGCAATAGAAATACAGCTAAAAGTAGAACAAATGCGTTTCTTTTCGGATTAAGAAAACGAAATAAATTTCGATGTCAATTACAATTAGGGCAAAGCAAAAGTATACGCTCTTTTTCTACTTTCGCTTTCATTTTTAATGAAAGGCGCATGCGCACTGATGGCAATTCCAAGCAGACAGATTTCTAGATTCGAAATGGAGATGACACTTTCTGAAATTATAAGAACAAAAAAAGTGAATAAAACAAAAGCAAAAAGAAGAAAAAAAAAGAGAACAGGTGTTAAACAAGTCAGCGTGTCTCGTAAAATAATTTTATTGGAGATGACAAAAAAGAACAGTTGATTATGCGTGGAAAAGAGGAAATCAAAAACGGAAAACAACGACACTGGGTAAAGGGGGTTAAGGGGTTATGGTAAGATTTGAGGGGTATTTATAGAAGCGTATTACGAAGAGCGTTTCAAAAGTAATGCCTCCTATTTTTTATTCCACACAAATGAATCAAACGGGATTGCAATCTGCGTTGATTACAACTTGCGGAGGACGCTCTATTTTACGGTTGTTCTTAAATGGAACGAAAATTTACATTTCGTTCCGTTTAATCTTTTTTTAAAAATTGGGCATGGCCCCTAAAACATCAAAAGTAATTGATAAAATAATAAAAATTAAATTAAAAACAAAAAAATGGATAGCAGGACAATCGAAATGTGCACAAGTTGAAAATACAATATTTTTTTATGCAATAATAAAATTTTGGAAACAAGAAGATTTACGTAGGATGTTTCTCATATTGTCCAAAATGGTTATATGTCCGAAGTGCCAAATTCATAAAGCTGTTCTTAACATGGAAAGGTTGGGGTGTTTATTCGCTGTAAGCATATACGAAAACCTCCAAAAGTCGACATTTCTCCGCAGACTTGGACTTATGTAAAAAAAAAAAAAAACAATACGAAAAAGATATACCACATTGACATTTTCGTTTAAAAATTTAAATATTTTGTTTTTGTTGATACAATTTTGTTTGTTTTATACATATATATATATATATATATATATATATATATATATATATATATATATATATATATATATATATATATATATATATACGTTTTATTTTTTATTACCGTTTTTTCTGTTTAGTTACATTATTGTTTCAGCTACTCGGCCGTTTTTTGGCCGTCTTGTAGCCTCCTCAGACTTTTACAGAAATGTTCGTTTATGTAAAGTCTGAGGAGGCTACAAGACGGCAAAAAACGGCCGAGTAGCTGAAACAATAACGTAACTAAACAGAAAAAAAACGGTAATAAAAAATAAAACGCATATTTGCTCTACGACAGTATTGAGCACTTTCTTCAGGTTTTTATTAATTACCACCCCTACTATATATATATATATATATATATATATATATATATATATATATATATATATATATATATATATCAAGTACAATTGTTGAATGTTATTCTTTCGGTTACTTTCGATTTTTTGGGCGCATACGCAATTAAAAAAATTATAACGGAACGAAATTTAAATTCCCGTTCGATTTTTAAAACAACCGCAAAACAGAGTTCTCCGCAAGTTTTATCCTGCATTGTTGTGATTACCGAACTGATGATTCATGACCTGAAAGTTTCGTCTCTTTGTTGCAGATATTGACTAGGTAAAAACTCTATCAAAGCAATCCCTCTCATGCACGTGCGTCGGAAGTAGATATGCGTCATTGAATTCCTCACAAACGTGCATTGAGAATTTGGAGATTATGTAGCAAACAAAATTCTGTAGCCACAAAAGGTTGCTCGTTTTAATGGCACCAGTCCCTTCTTCGTAGTTTTTCAACTTTTCGAGTTGAAAAAAAAGTATAGGAGGCTTCGTATGTAAGTTAAATTAAGAAAAGTGGATTAAGTTATCTTTGGGGGCATCCTCAAGCAGAAGGTGGAGGTGCGCAAAGTCTCAAATATCCGCCAGCCCTGCGACGTTGTAATTGAAGAGTGGAAGAGCATTCCAGTGGTTACATGTGAAGCTCTGGTAAACACCATGCCCAGGAGAGTAAAGGCAGTTTTGGATAATGATAGTGGCCACACAAAATATTAAGAGTTGATATGTATGTTAATATTGACATCTTTTCGTAAGGGGTGTACTCACTTGTGTTGCCAAGGATTAATCTTTTAATGGCTATATTTTGAGTTATTTTGAGGGGGAAATAAATTAACTCTGTTATATATGCTGCAAATAGACTACTTTTCATTGTGTCAAAAATATTCTTTTTTTTTTTCGGTGTTTTCCCATGAAGCGATATGCTTAAATATCTGTAGAAATACGAGAGATGTACACATTTTGTAATATACTTGATTAGAAGCCTTGACTGTCGTACGGGCGGCCGGGTTTCGATCCTGACTTGAGGTAGTTGCCTGTCTAGCCACACTGATGAGCTGTGATACAGCGAAACTACTGTATGTGGATGACTATATATATATATATATATATATATATATATATATATATATATGTGTGTGTGTGTGTGTGTGTGTATATATATATATATGTCTGTGTGTGTGTAAATATATATGAAAATAATGGTTGTACAAAAAACTATATATATATATATATATATATATATATATATATATATATAAATATAACACGGAAATTACATAATTACAATTATGTAATTTCCATGTTATATTATTATGTTATTGCTCTATTTACCACATTGAGCTCTCATACCCGGATTTCCTCCTGGATTTATTCCATTATAGCACTATATATATATATATATATATATATATATATATATATATATATATATATATATATATATATATATATATATATATATACTAGACTGCCCGTGACCCGTTGGGTCAATATATGTAAAGGCTAGCTATGGAATAGTGAATATATTAATTATGACAAAAATATGCGCGCTTGCGAATATAACGATGACCATCAATTTAAACATAAAGAATTACATAGCTTAATATCCGGAAACTACTTATTTGCGAAAAATTTAAATGCAATAGTCGTTTTCAGCATACCCGAAAACCTTTAAAAGTCGTCATTTTAAAGGTAAATGTTAAGGTGAAAACTAAGTAAAAATTTATCAAATTTTCTATTTAATATTTGCTTAAAAAGTTACATTATATAGTGTTGGTCATCCGAACTGTAAAATTTGTCTGACGTCATTTTCGCCAAATGGCTTTGTAAATAAAGTGAGACTCTTAACGAAAGCACTTATCACAAGTCAACGGCTTTGTTTTTGTAATATTAAATATTTTGCATTTGTTTTAGTGTCTCAAACTGTATCATGAAAAATGAATTAAAAATTTTTTTTAAACTGTTAAAAAAATGAAAATAAAAGAAAGTATTTTTTTTAACTGTTTGATAATTATTCCAACTTGGAATGAAAAAATAAATAAATAAATAAAATTTGTAAAATGCCGATGAAAAAAAATGGAAAAGGAGGTAACTTTGCTTTTTTATTTGCCCATTTTAAACTCGACAAATTTTCGATTAAAACAACCTTCATAGCTTTGTTTTAATGTGATACGCATGCGCAGAATTTTCCAAACCGGATGGACGATATAAACGCCTAAGGAAGCAAGTTGATCCGAGTTTTATAATTATGTAGATAGATAGATATATCTTCTATAACATTTCAGGTAATTTAAACAATAAAAGAACGTCCCTCCCTCTCTATTACATTTTCTGGGCTACTTTTAAGTGGGCAATCCGGTATGTGTGTGTGTGTGTGTATAAACAAACAGACAGTTCGAGCACTTTGCGACGGGCAAATGTCATTTAAAAGGCATTTGGGGAGAAATATTTACGGACACTGGTTCTTGGTCCGACGGTTAGACGCGATGGTTGTAGGTTCGCTGGGACAAGCTGTATGTCTAGTCGTACTGATGAGTTGTAATACTACGAAACAGTACTGTAAGTGGATGACTAATATATATATATATATATATATATATATATATATACATATATATATACATATATATATATACATATATATATACTAGACTACCCGTGACTCGTTGGGTCAGTATGTTATATTAACTATGGAATTTATGTATGAGCGTGACACTTGTGACGTAAAGAAAATATTTTTTTTTTACATAACAGAAACATTTCTATGAAAGTATATTAAAATGAAAAATCACGGACGGATTACATGGAAAAAAAAATCCTCCCTATTCGTGTAAAGTTATCTATTTTTCAAAATAATCGTTCAAAAATAGAAAATTAAACATTATTTTCCTACGAATCGAACGCCGACAAAAGTCATTTAGCAGCAAAAACGCGCATGAACCTACCGATGAGAAATAAAAGAATGAAAAACCCATATTGGAATCCTTCAACCGAGTTATAGAAACTTAAAATCTAAAAAAAAAAAAAAAAAAAAAAAAATTAATAAAACCTGAAGCAAAAAAATAAATAAAATAAAATAAAACTAATATTGAAACAGATTAGTAAATGTGTCAACAAATTCACCGTTCTCACACAACTATTTTGTATCTAGAAATTTAAACAAAAAATAAAAAAAAGAAGGAAGGAAGGAAGGAAAAGGGACGGATAGAAAGTAGTAGTAGTAGTAGTAGCAGTAGTCTTGGCTTTATTACAATTGTTCTTATGTTTATCAACGCGTTAAAGTTGTTTAGTTGTAAGAAAATAGCGACAGTATAGTTGTAATAAAGAATAGTTGCAAAACACCCCACTCTTCCTATGTTAAATAATAATTTCGAAATAATAACGTTAATATTTCAGTGCGCAGGTCAAAATCTGCAAAAGAAGCGATTTGTGTTTATTTGTTTACGTTGTTATGGGTTAATGTTTATGCGCATATGCGCAACCGGATGTTGTAAACCAGAAAGTGGGTTACATCACTCGTTACAAGGTCATTTGAGTTTTATTATTAATATTATATATATATATATATATATATATATATATATATATATATATATATATATATATATATATATATATATACTAATGGAGTTTGTATTACGGTGCTGGCTAATATTATTATTAGGGGGTTCAAGGAATTGTAGCATTCGTTTTATTTGCTCATTAACAATGTAATTCGGAAAGTGTTGTCGAATTACAGTGTTGACGAACAAATTAAACGAATGCTACAATCCCTTGAAAACCCTAATAATAATATTTGCCGGCACCGTAATGCAAACTCCATTTAATATATTTTACCAAAATCAAACTTCAGAATCGAGAAAATGCAAAAATATCATTCGCAGACATTTTACGCCTACTGAGAGTGTGTATATATATATATATATATATATATATATATATATATATATATATATATATATATATGTATATTAATGTTGGTGCAACTAATCAGAAACGAGAATCGAAAAAGATCTGAATATTTTGAGGCATAAAAATCGCTATCGAACTTGTGCAAATTGGTGCCTATTTTCTGATGCCAAAAACGGTTTTTAACTTAGGATTCACCACTTATCAAGACCCAAAGAGTTAATGAATGCAAAGCGGTAGTGTTGTAATCATTAATGGTTTAAATTGGGTAGAATTTGATTCTTTATTGAGATGGCGTAACAAGAACTTGTTTACATTGGATTTGAAGGCTATCATGTTGTATTCAACTTGGAAGCAGGCCAGCGGAACAGTGTTCCACAGGCAGCCAGTTCTAAGAAAGAAGCTTTGTTCATGGAATCCGGATTTAGATTTAGGCACAGATAGAGAATGGGGAAATCGTATATAGTGGTTGTAGCTAGTGGAGTGCTTTTTGAAAGTTTGGCAAAAAGGGACCATAGATTGGAGTTCAGTCGAGCACTTGCCATGAAAATAACGATAGAGCAGAGACAATCACTTTTGTGGTAAAGAGGTTGTAAGAAAGAGAAACGGGCATCACCTATTTGGTTTCGAAGCTGGTTTTGATCGTTGGTTGGTTGTTTTTTGTTTTACGGCATATCAACCCTTTTCAGGTTATTTAATGCCAAATCTAGTTATTTTTAAGAACTGTCTTTTAATAGAATATATTGTTTTTGTTTTTGTTTGTTTTTTCAAGTCTGTTTCTATTTAACCTATAGCTGGGACCTTAACAGGAACGAATCCAGTTATTTGGAAGAAAAATGTTTTAATAAATTTTTTTTTTTTTTCAAGTCGGTTTCTATTTAACCCATAGTTGGGACCCTAACAGATACTACCACTCCGGGTCAGAGTGGACCTGGGGGCAATGGCAACTAAAGGATGGCTCCACACTCCCCAAAGCCCGCAAGCTGAGACCTCACCATCGGATATAGTTTAAGGTCATATCCAGGACGGCCCGTTTTGCACTATATCAAAACTGAATAGGGTTCACTGAGCAGCCCCTGACCAGATGTAGCAACAATACTTTATTTTAGGGCGTACCTGGCTCTTATACAGATAGAAGACTGCATCGGCAGTGAGGTACCTACTGGAGCGGTAGAGTGATCCAAGCATTTTTCCAGCAATCTTGGCAACAGATTTGATGTATGTATTCCATTTCAGATCAGGAGTGAAGGTCAATCCCAGAAGCTTGTCAAAACAGGGAGCTTCCTCAAGACGAGAGCCATTCATTTCAATTGGGGCGTGATGGAGGTCAGAGCGATTATGATGAAAGGAGAGAAGCTTTGTTTTCAAAGCATTAAAATTAACCAGTCCCTCTTTTCCACCAGTGCACCACGTTCTCTTCAGAAGTGCCGTCTTCTTTAACACTGCCGACAGTTACTTTTCTCTCCCACCCCCCTCGCACTCAGACCTGTGATGGCTCATAGCTAAATCTGCAGTGTCCTATATATATATATGGGTAACGGGTTATACAAGTAGATAGGAATGTTCAGAGGAGCTCATCGTTATTCTTTTTTTAGGGTTAGCAGGAAGGTATTATTTGAGATGCGTGGGTGGATATCAGTTTTTAGCTACTTCGGGATCTTTTTAGCTCAGTGCACAAAGACGAAGACAAAGTGGGCGAGACGACAAGCTATATATATATATATATATATATATATATATATATATATATATATATATATATATGAACAAATGATTAATAAAATATGTTAAAAGACATCTTGAAAAAGAGTTAAAAACATATTTAATTTTAAAAAAGGAAGCACAAGATAAGTGGATAGTCCTTGATCCGCGGAGTTTCGAAGAAATACTCTCCTTCTCATCAGAGGGCAGGAATTAGCAAAATGCAGGATCGGATTTTGCATATAAAAGTATTTAATGAAACTACAAGTAAGTCAAAGATCTTACTTGGTTAAAAAAAGGGTGAGGTAAGGAGAACAGGAGGCAAAAGAAAAATAATAAAAAGATTTCACATGAATGGATAGTCCGGTGATGGGTAAAAATCCAAAAATGGTAAAATCCAAAACGGTCGAATTTAAAATTTCAATCCAATGGGTAAATTCCAATATTATAAGCTCTATTTCCTTTTCGGTTTTATTGAGCTTTTTACATCTGGCTGAGTTTATCTTACTTGTAAATATTAACTCTTTAATATTTATAATATATTTTAAGTTTACCATTTTGATTACCTTAGTAAACTTATTGTAAAAGAAGTAAAAATTAAGTTTAGAAGCCAAAAGCGTATGTAAACTTAAAGTGAATATAAATATTAATTTGTATATAGTAATCCGATATCTTATTTTAGTATCCTCTATAAGAAATGCGTGTAAAATATAATTTACAGTTTTAAAAGTTTTAGATTTGTTTTCTTATATATATTTGGGGGAGGGGGTCACTACTTATCAAGGCCCGAAGGCCACTCGAGGATAAGGGTTAATGAATGTAAGGTCGTCGTGACATAAATTGGATGGAATTTGATTATTTATGAGGACGATTTAACAGGAACTTGTTTACATTAGATTTGAAGACTACCACGTTGTATTTAGCCGGGAAGCATGCCAGCGGACCAGTGTTCCAAAGGCGGGCAGTTCTGGGAAAGAATCTTTGTTCATGGAATCTTCGTTTACATCTTGGCACAGATAGAGACTCGGGAAAATCATATATAGTGGTTTTAGCTATTAATTTATTTATTGCGGACTATTATCCTCATCTTTATTGTTGTTTCACGACGTTTCTACCAACTATTCCATTGGCCTTCGTCAGATGGTAACTGCGACGTGATAGGAACTCTGAATCTCCTAACTGCATTCTCAGCAATTATTGCCGTTCATAATTGTTGTCGTATCACCACGTTTTTATTTTTTAAAATAATATATATGGTTTTAGCTAGTTGGGTGTTTTTGTGAACGGGGAGGGCATAGATTTTAATACAGACGACACTTACTATGAAAATACAAGATTATACCTGGCATTGCATGGTCGAAACATCTTGTGGAGGGTTTAGTAAGATACTATTTTAGATCAACAAATATCCTTTCTCCTTATCCTGTAACGATTTTCCTGAAAATGGGTGACGTGTTAAATTCATGGAAACATAAAACGCATTCATCTTCATCTATGAAAACTAAAAAGAGAAATAAAGCTTACTTCAAAAACGGCACTGATGTAGGTGTATCAGAATTTTTGTAGGAATTTTTGACACCTCTAACACGAAACTGCGAATAAAATATAAAAATCTCGTAATTTCTCTGTTAAAAGTGGGTTGTTTATTTTCTTTAGTGATTATACTTCCAAAATAAACTATTAAAGTTGTTTTAAAAATAATAGAAATATTTTTTTTTAAACTAATGGATTTTCCGAACTCAATATTTTTCAATTTTTAAACTTTAAAAATCTATCAAAATTTTTCTATTGATTCTATTTTTACGATATTTTCAGGGTCAATGTGAAATTTTATGCTCTTTCCAATAAAGTGAATATAATATTTTAAACAAACGTTTTTTGTTAAATTCACGACCCCCCATTTTCAAGTGTCTATTAAAAAGTAAATAATTAATTTAGTCACCGAAAAGTAAATAATTAATTTACTCACAAATTGAAGAGAAAAGGTCAATAAATAATATATTCAAATTTAAAAAAAAAAAAAAACGTAGTGTTTTTTTAGAATTTTTCCTGTAAAGTTTGAAGTTTAAAACCTTTTTTTAAACCACGTTATTTGTTTTTTGTTCCTTTTTTTAATGGAACCTTGGTCCTTGCTCCTTTAATTGAAAAAAAAAATAGGGCTTGAATTACATTTTTCGAGGAGTTATAAGCTTGGAAAGACAGGGGGTCGAATAATTCACGCCTCCCATTTTGAAATGTCTAATAATAATTAATTTAGTCACCGAAAAGTAAATAATTAATTTACTCACAAATTGAAGAGAAAAGGTCAATAAATAATATATTCAAATTTAAAACAACAAAAAAAATACTGTTTTTTTTAAATTTACCTGTAAAGTCCGAAGTTTAAAACCTTTTTTAAAAAAAAACACGTTGCTTTTTTTTGTTTTTTTTTTTAACGAAACCTTGGTCCTTGCTCCTTTAATTGAAAAAAAATTAGGGCTTGAATTGCATTTTTCGAGGAGTTATAAGCTTGGAAAGATGGGGTGGAATTATTCACTATTTTCACGAAATTTCTGACACAATCGATTGTAAATAAAAAGTAAATTAAGTATGAATTAAATAAAAATAATATTTCTAAACAGATCAATTAAATTAATTATATTACTAATAGCCATTAATAACATGGAGCTAATAACTAAAAAAAATTCTTTTAATTTATATATATATATATATATATATATATATATATATATATATATATATATATATATATAATATGTAAATGAGGTATCTTCTTTGATATGGATTTATTTTAAAGAAATAATATACATATATAAATCACGCCGGGATAAAAATGTACAAAAGTTCGTTTTCAGTATGATAATTTTGTATAGTTCAAATGGGGGAAACACAAACTAAAAACATATAGGAATACGACATTATTATCATAGCTATTAATGTGACTTATTTCGTGTATATATATATATATATATATATATATATATATATATATATATATATTCAAGCATGTCTGATTGAACACGACAGGGTTATTCTTTTTTCTGATTTTTCTGGATATCTTTTCCAAGAAAACGATAACCACAACAATCGCTCCTGATGATAATCGGATGCACGGATAGAAAGCGCTTGAGAAGAATATGGTTGAATAACAACTTTTGGGCGCCATTTTATATAACATGCCAGCTGAAATAAAATGACCACTCGGCGAATGGAAAAGATATCCAGAAAGATCGGAAAAAAAAGAATAACACTGTCGTGTTCAATCAGACGTGCTTGAATATATATATATATATATATATATATATATATATATATATATATATATATATATATATATATATATATATATATAAGTGTTTGGTCGATTAATCGGAATCGGAAAATCGGAACTTTTGGTGGTATCGGAATCGAAAAAATTTGAGCCTATTTTCCGATGCAAAAGCCTATTTTTTTTTTTTTACACAGTGATCACCACTTATCAAGGCCCGGAAGCCACTCAGGGATAAGGGTTATTGCAAGTACATTACGTTAGTGTGGAGATTTGATGAAGTGTTTACTTATGGGGGCGGTTCATTAGGAATTTGTTAACATTGGACTTGAAGACATCCAAGTTGTAGTTCGGAGGGAAGCAGGCAGACGGAACAGAGTTCCACAGGCGTGCAGTTCTAAGAAAGAAGCTTTGTTCATGGAATCCGCGTTTTGATTTAGGCACAGATATAGAGTGGGGGAAATTTTTCACAGTGGATTCAGCTAGACGGGTGTTTTTCGTGAAAGATTGGCGAGGGGGGGGACCAGAGATTGGAGCTCAGACGAGCATCTGCCATGGAAATAACAATAAAACAAGGACAGACTCGCAACGTCTCTTCTGTGGGAGAGAGGTTGCAGGGTAGAGAAAAGGGCATCCTCCACTGAGCCACGAAGTCTATTTTGTACTCTGTCAAGGCAGGATAGGCTGTTTTTAGCAGCTCCTGCCCAGATATGGCAACAGTATTCCGTCCTTGGACGTACTTGGCTTTTATATAGATAGAGAATTGCATCAGTAGTGAGATATCTTCTGGAGCGGTAGAAGGATCACCACCTATTCTTTTAATTATCTTTTTTTTTAAATTTGATTTTGGTTTAAGAAACATCTTCCAGTGCTTGTAGTAATAATATAATAATAAATATTTATTAATTTTAAACTTCCAGTAAAACTAAAATCTCTAGACCACCCTACTCACAAGTGTGTTTTTACGTTTGAGAAAATATAGGCACATTTAAGGTGTGTTTTTACAGCAGGGGTTGTCAACCGGGGTTCACATGGACCCTAGGGGTCAATGGAATATTTGTGGGGGTCCACAAGCAAAACATAAAATAGGGTTCCGCAACGATATTTTGGTGGTCCATGAAGAAAACCAACTCAAAATAGTTTTTATTATTAAAAATTTAATTTCTACTGTAATTTTGTATAGTTTTTGTTTTTCAATCATTCAAGTTATTTTAACTATAATATTTCTATTTTCCAGGTTTACCCTATTAAATTAGTTTTCGTTTAAAAATAAAGCTTAATTATATAATATTTCTTTGATTATTAAGACCTCAAAATTTATATGAGTGAAAAATAGAAGATTGTCTTATGACCAATAGTTATGAAGGAGTCCACCAAGATAAAAAGAAGGGAAAGGGGTCTATGAGTAAAAAAAGGTTGAGAACCACTGGTTTACAGTAATCGGGACAAAATAACACTTTTATAGTTAAACATTTAGAGATTTGTAAAGATTCGGAATCGGAGTTGGTTATTTTATCGGAATCGCGAAAAATATTGGAACAGTCCGATCACTATATATATATATATATATATATATATATATATATATATTATAATATAAAGCTGAATGTGTGTGTGTGCGTATGTGTGTGTGTGTGTGTGTGTGTGTGTGTGTGTGTGTGTGTGTGTGTCTGGTCACGAATAGGCTCCTATATGGTTGACTATTTAAAAAAAACTGATTACATATAATGATAGAAGATGTATCGAGACACAGGAATGGGTAGGTTTGATCTGGCAGAACGGTGGTTCATTAAAATTGTGGTGTCTACGTTCGCGCCTGGTCTACAAAGTATGGAAATAAAAAATTTAAAAATTAAAAAAAAAAAAACGTTTACAAGTTTTTTTGATATAGATGTACATAAGAATACTTTGATAAGTATGTTTTAACTTAAATAGGGATGGTATAATAAAATTGTGGGGTCTGTGTTCGCGCCTGGCCTCCATAGAATGGAAATAGGCACAAACTTTAATAAAGACTTTTCATATCTATCTGCGTAAGTATACTTTGATAATTATGTTTCAGTTTGAAGAAATATGGTACAATAAAATTATGGGGTGTTCGTTCGCACCTGACCTCCATAGAATGGAAATATGTCACAAAGTTTAACAAGGTTTTTTAATATATATCCACAGAATATTGTGATAAGTGTTTCAGTGTGAACAGGTATTGTATAACAAATTATGGGGTTTATCTATTTTATTTTTACTTTCATCATATTTTGCTTTGGTTTTGATACCCTCAAATTCAACCCAAATTTACAACCGTTCCTTTTCATAACATATCATATTTCATAAATCAGAGTCCATTTTCTGTAGGCTGTTTTTGAACCCAGTCAACGACGGATACTTTTGCTAGTATATATATACGTGTCTCTTACTGTATGTACTTTGTGTTCGTTGTGAGTGTAGGCGTTGCTTTATGTGTGCCTGTTTAGACATTTAGGCATGCCGCAACAGTTCAACAATGGGACAATTAACGGTACACGGAACACTCCTTACGAGTGACGAATAACCATTTTTGGAGTTGACATTAACAAACGCAAACACATATCGTCTTAATTTTTTATACGTTTCCTACACTCTCTCTTTCTTGATTTCGTATCTGACCTACACTTTATTTGGCCTTTTGGCCAAGATCAAAGTGTAGTATCTGTTCCGGCAGATACTGCACTTAAGATAATTTGTACCAGTCAATGGAGGGGAAACCCTCTATACTGAGACAATTATTATTTTTGGTAACCAGAGTGACCCCTTTTAGGGGAGCTGGTTTTTACCTCACATTAAAAACGGCCTTGTGCCTAATTTGCTCAGTGGGGGAGCAAATAAATACCATCTGTTCCGGCAGATACTGCAAGCAAAGACCATATGTGTGGGCAACCTCGCATATAAGACCTTGGTCAATGTAGGGGCAACCCTTCATACCAATTGTCACTATCCAACTCCCCTACTCCCCGGGGAGTTGGTCCCCATTTCCCCTTCACTCCTCACATTAAAAATCGGCCTTGTGCCTAATTTGCTCGGTGGGGGAGCAAATAAATACCATCTGTTCCGGCAGATACTGCAAGCTATGACTAGCTAGGACTAGCTATGACTAGCAAAGACCAGATGTGGGGGCAACCCCACATGCCTGACCTTTAACCAGCTCCCATTTCCCACCTCTCGGGAGCTGGCCCCTTTTTCCCTCCCCCCTCCCTTCACTCCTTACATTAAAAATCGGCCTTGTGCCTAATTTGCTCGGTGGGGGAGCAAATAAATACCATCTGTTCCGGCAGATACTGCAAGTATATGTGGGGGAAACCCCACACATAAGACCTTGGTCAATTTAGGGGAAACCCTTCATACCAATTGTCACTATCCAGCTCCCCTACTCCCCGGGGAGTTGGTCTCCATTTCCCCTTCACTCCTCACTTTAAAAATCGGCATTGTGCATAATTTGCTCAGTGGGGGAGCAAATAAATACCTCAAAGTGTAGTATCTGTTCTTCAGATGCGGCATTTCCATTTCTTGTTTTCTTTCAGTGGAAGAGAAATCCTTCACCACTGAGACAATTTTTATATTTGTACCTTTTCTTCACGTTAAAAAACGACCCTGATGTCTAACTCTGCCCCGTGGGGAGGCATTGTAAATAGGTACTCTCTCTCTTTCTTTTTTTCGTTTTGGCAAACATCAAAACACGAACCATCTCTTTTATGTGTAAACGATTATTCCACGCCCTGGAGTTTGCGACTGCTACATCTTGTTAATCTCATGTCCCCTGGCCCCCGGACGTGGAGATAATTTCTTTCGATCATGTTGCTAGCAAGCCCCGCTCAAAACGACGTATACATTTTAACATCTATCTCATTACGTCACCAACCCCGTAATTAAAAAATCAAAATCAGCTCATGTAAATTGTCCGTAATTTGTTTATCTAAACATTAAGTGTCTACTAAAATACCTAACTGAATTTTTTTTTTATTTTGTAACATTCCTTTCTATTAAAACATTTTCTCTTAATATTTTTCTCTGCATAAAATTTAACAATATTAATAATAACTAACAGAACCCGTGGAAATTCCACGGTAGTTGAAAAGTTTTGAAACATATAAAATGAATAAAAATATAAAATAAAACAACGACGAATTTAAAACCATTTTTTAAATACATTTTTAAAGCTAAAAAGAATTAATTAAAAAAAAATGTAGATGTTTTTTCAATAAAAATTCAACACACAACATTGTTTTGTTTGTTTTGTTTTTTTCTGGTTATTTTATAAATTATAAATTTATGAATTATAAAGGGACAGATGTCACTTCCCTTGCACATTATTGTAAAAATCTATAATTAAAAAAAAAAGAAAACTTACAGTCCAGTCCTCTCAAAATTTTTTTAATTAAAAAATAAAATAGCCAATTTGAACCGTAAAAAGACAGACATGTTTTTTTTTGTTTTTGTTTGGAAAATTTTTAGAGAGGAAATGGTTTTAATGACTTTTAACAGATAAAGAGCGACTATTAATTAATGTTTGTGCTGATGTTGTTTTTTATTGTGACACCGGACGTCGGACAAGTAAATTAATATTTAAATAATCGTCCGGGATTACGTGGCGTTGCCCTGGCACACTAATATAGTATTACATTAGACTGCATTCATATCTCTATATATATTTATCTTTCTATTCATCTCACCCACTCATATTGATACCTCGTTTCCCTCCTCACTCTTTGTGTCCCTCTCTGTCACGCCGTATCTTCTTTTTCTCTATCTCTCTGAAACCGCAAGCTTCACGCTTATGACGTATGGTCGGGTATGAGATAACGTTGAAGAGGTATTCGGCCCACCTGACTTATGTTCCAACGTTCGGCAAATTGCCCAACAGACGTCATTTACTACTGAAACGAGTCTCCATTTTTTTTTTTTACTCAATGAATTATACGAAGGCTTTACGTTTCGTTTTTCCATTTACGCGTTGCTCCCTTCATTCTTTTCCAACGTACTCTCGTCTGTTCCGGCTTTTCCGTTCTTTTTCGGGATGTTGTGCACTTTTCCGTTTTTTTGTTTTTTGTTTTTCTTTTTGTCTATTTTTCTTTTTTTTTTAAGCATATACATGCTAAATTCATATAATTACATATCCTCAATGGTGAAATATAAAAATACGCTACTATATATATATATATATATATATATATATATATATATATATATATATATATATATATATATATATATATATATGTGTGTGTGTGTGTGTGTGTGTGTGTGTGTTAGCGTTTGAACCATTAATCGGAATCGAAACAATTGGGACATTTGGAGGTACAAGAATCGGAAAAATTAGTGCCTATTTTCCGATGACAAACCCATTCTTTTATTTATTTAATTGTGTTCCTTTACTGGTTAAAATAATAAATATTTATTGATTTTAAACTATCAGGAAAGCTAAAGGATGGAATACTGTTGCCATTCTCTATCTATATAAAAGCCAAGTACGTCCAAGGATGGAATACTGTTGCTATATCTGGGCAGGAGTTGCTAAAAACAGCCTATCCTGCCTTGACAGAGTACAAAATAGACTTCGTGGCTTAGTGGGGATGCCCTTTTCTCTACCCTGCAGCCTCTCTCCCACAGAAGAGACGTTGCGAGCCTATCCTTGTTTTATCGTTATTTCCATGGCAGATGCTCGTCTGAGCTCCAATCTCTTGTCCCCCCTCGCCAATCTTTCACGAAAAACACCCGTCTAGCTGAATCCACTCTGAAAAGTTTCCCCCATTCTATATCTGTGCCTAAATCAAAACGCGGATTCCATGAAAAAAGCTTCTTTCTTAGAACTGCACGCCTGTGGAACTCTGTTCCGTCTGCCTGCTTCCCACCGGACTACAACTTGGATGTCTTCAAGTCCAATGTTAAGAAATTCCTAATTGAACCGCTCCCTTAAGTAAACACTTCATCAAATCTCCACACTAACGTAATGTACTTGCAATAACCCTTATCCCTGAGTGGCTTCCGGGCCTTGATAAGTGGTGATCACTGTGTAAAAAAAAATAAATAAAAAATAAAAAAATAAATAAATCGATAGATAATCCTCCACAAATGGATTCCTACGTTTAGAAAAATATTTAACATGTGTGTGTGTGTGTTTTTGTTTTTTTTTCGGAAATCGGGCACAGTAACAATTCTGTAGTTATATATTTAGAAATATACGGAATCGGAATCGGTAATTGTATCGTAATCAGGAATTTAGCACGGAACCAGTGACTGTATCGGCATTGTGAAAAGTATTATAATTGCCGTATCACTAATATATATATATATATATATATATATATATATATATATATATATATATATATATATATATATATATATATATACCTTATAAGTATTTTATAACCAAAAAGTTTAATATATTAAAATATAATGAAATGTTAATATATTAAAATATATTAAAATTCAGTAATAATCATATGCCAATAAAAATGTAAGTAAAAATAAATTGACTCAATTATTAAGTTTCATGATTATTAGTTTCTATAATCAAGCATTCATATAATATTTTTAAAAAAATCAAAACAACAAAGATAAAAAATGGTATTGTGTATTTTGATATTCATTACAATTATTTCCTGACCATTCGCACAATTTAAAACATTATGTCATTCAAAAATATTTCAGACGGCGAAACACACTATCTATACATGCATAAACATTCTTCTAAACTCTATTTAAGTAAGCAGTTGGACCTACCTCCACCCCACTATTCTATGTTTTTTGTATATATATATATATATATATATATATATATATATATATATATATATATATATATATATATGAGCAAACAGTTAATGAAATTTTATAAATATTAATTCTTTAATATTTATAATTTACTTTAATTTTACCATCTTGGATCATTTTGGTAAATTCAATTGTAATTTTCATTTTATATATATAAATATATATATATATATATATATATATATATATAAGTTATAAAATGTATATGGCGATTAAGCTACACTGAATATTCCGCATTTCATCCACTCAAGGATCCTTCAGGTTTATGCGCCTACGTATTGAGCACTTTTGAAGTTTATGCATAAATCTATACTTTCATATATTAATTTTATGTGAGTAAATTAAGTAGTTATATATATATATATCCTCATGCTTATTTGGTTCATTCTTTGGTCAAATTTTAAAAGATGTAACACAAATACACACACACACACACACACACACACATATATATATGTGTGTGTGTGTGTGTTTGTATGTGTGTGTGTGTGTGTGTGTGTGTGTGTGTGTGTGTGTGTGTGTGTGTGTGTGTGCGTTGAATCTTTTAGGATTGGGCTAGAGAATGAAACAAATAGGGAGGAGGAGAATGTTTGAAATAAGGATAAAACAAAATAAATATTAAAAACAAGGAAAGGAACACAACTGGTTAGGAACTGCATAAGTATAAAAAAGAATTTTAATTAAAATGGTTCATAGTAGATAAAGCTTGAAAGTATATACCGAGTAAATCAAAAAGATGTAATCTATGTTTACTTGAAGCATACCACATAGTGACTTCTAAAGAAGAATTTTTTTAACAAAAAGTTAGATGTTATACAAACCTGTCTTCATAAACACAAATTCCTGTTATCGTGTCTATAATTTGATTAAAATAAATTTGAAAAACAGAAACGAAGATGTTGAGCATAAAATGTAAGTGTGGAAAGAGAATGCTTACATTTTATACTAAGATTTTAAAATGGCGCAATGAAAATAAAATATTAAATAATTGTCAACTTAACATATAGGACTAAAATGATTATAATCTAATATAGGAGAAATAGAAGTAACTTTAATTTCAATAATAATTATGAGTTATAAAATAACACCCGGATGATTTCAATAATACGGAGATTAGGATAGATTAAAATAACCTTTAATCAAAATATAAAATTGAAGAAAACTAAGTGAGAAATTGAACTGAGATAATTATAAAGAAGATAATGTTAGAATGATACGTTTTAATAAATACTAAAGTATAAATATTAAAATATTAATTTAATAGGTTCCTTCTTAAGAAATGAAATGTTAAGCATAAATTAATCATTACATCGCAGAATGTAAACAAAATTTGTACGAAACTATTATAGATTGTGGAAAAAAATAATCGAGCACATATATAGAAACTAGAATTTGAAGCAGTGGATTAGTATGTCGAAATTTATTAATTAAATAAATATATTGGGGAAGAAAAATAATACTAAAATTAAAGCATATACAAAATAATGTATTTGGCCGTTTTAATAGTATGACATAATATATAAAATTGTCCAAACAGTTATGAAATAACTGTAACGCATAAGAAAAGCCACAATAAAGTGCTCTAATTTTATATTTTGTCGTCTTGACTTTTGTGAAAATATTATATGAATGGTCGATTATGAAAACTGATAATCATGAAGTTTAATTGATTAATTTGGACTTTAATTTTATTGATATATAAACATTAGCGGAATTTTAATATATTAAAAGTTTGGTTAAAAATACTAATAAGTTATATTAGTATTTATATATATATATAATAAGTTATATTAGTATTTATATATATATATATATATATATATATATATATATATATATAAGGACCCTGGGATACGGTGGCTAGGATACAGCTTTTCAGGTTACGATGGATCGAATACAATACTTTTCCGATCCCTGTTTACGGTATTTTCCTCGCTTTACGATGGTATTTGATTATATACTGTATTTTGTTACTAATTTTTAATGCCGTATCCCGGAGTTCTATTGTATATATTAATAATTATACAGCTTTATCTACAAACACTCGTGCTCCATGCTTACGAAATCATCAGCGTATGGATAACATTTCCTGCTTATCATGAGATTCGAAACCATCCACAAAACTATCTTTTGCTCTATTTGCCGAGCCTCTACCTCAGAACCACCAAACAGTTGCCAGCATATAGCAATGAATTTCATTTACTATTTCTTAATTCTTAGAAAATTAAAGTTAACTGCAGCACATTTTTTATCCCAAAACTTGAACAACATCCTCTAATTTGAACGAAGCGGATTTTCAAATTATAGGAGTTATACTGTATATATATATATATATATATATATATATATATATATATATATATATATATATATATATGTGTGTGTGTGTGTGTATGTGTGTGTGTGTGTGTGTGTGTGTGTATAATAGTTCTGGTTTTACTACTATATATATATATATATATATATATATACATATATATATATGTATATATAATAGTTCTGGTTTTACTACAATATATATATATATATATATATATATATATATATATATATATATATATATATATATATACTCTATTTAACTATAGAGTTCTTATATTTTCCCGATTACTGTAAAAACAAATGTTAAATGTGCAGATATTTCTCGAATGTAAAACACACTTATTTTAAATCAGTAAATATTCATCATTTTAGCATTACTACAAGAAATGAAAATTTTGTTTTAAACAAAATTAAATCAAAATGATGATTAAACGTCTTCGTTGTTCCGCAATTTTATAAAGCTTATTAAAATATAAATATATAAAAACATAACAATTAAAGCTACAAGTTAAATCATTGGCACTGAGAATAGTCCATTTGTAATCCTAGAGTGAATACAGGAATATATTTGTTTAATTAAAAAAAAAAAGAAGCTTAATGATTGGTCGGTTGTTTTACTCTTACGGCATATCAATCCTTTTCAGTTTATTTAATGCCGAATCCAGTTATTTTGAAGAATAATTTTTTAATAGAATATATATTTTTTTCAAGTCGATTTCTATTTAACCCATAGTTGGGACGCTAACAGGTACTCCCACTCCGGGTCAGAATGGACTTGGGAGCAATGGCAATTAAGAGGTGGCTCCACGCCCCCCCCCCCCCCCCCAAATCCCGCAAGCTGGACTTCACTATCGGATATAGTTTAAGGTCATATCCAGGACTAAAGAAAGCTTAAGAAATGTTTTTTTTATAAATAAACGTTTTCTCATACCCAATAATTGTAACTCAATATTTTTACTGTAAATTTAACGTTTTTTTTTTTTTAAATGAAAAATTAGGTTTTAACTGAAATATATAACTGCTACTTTATTTTATTGTTTTGGTTTGTTAGCAAAATTACAGGCATGCATTTTTCTCAACCAATCAGAATACGGCTAGGTTATCAATTTATTTAAACAAATGCTTTTTTGAATATTCCACTTACTTTTGATGATAACGGTCGTAGCGATAACCGTATTAATATATTAGATTAGATTATGGGGCGGTAGTCGAGGACTTAAACATTACAAAAAATGAAATCCTATTTTAGTCACCAAAATTATTTCATGCATGTACAAAAATATATAATTAGACTTAATATGTGTTCATGCGCCTATCAAATAACAAATGGGTACTTATGCAGTTTTATCTGCTTCGTTACACATGTTTCGGTTACTGAATCGAATCAAGGATCCAGTAACTTCGCCAGATTTTAACGGAAATGGTTATTATGATTTGAAAAAGTGATATTAGAGGACGCAGAAAGAAGAAGATGAAGAAGTAAAGAAGAAGAAGAAGAAAAATCTTCTTCTAATATCACTTTTCCAATCATAATGACCATTTCTGTTAAAGTCTGAAGAAGTTACTGGATCGTTGATACGATTCGGTAACCGAAACATGTGTAACTAAAACAGATAAAACGGTAATAAAAAAAATATATTTGCTCTGCAATAGTATTGAGCACTTTCTTCCGGTGTTTACTGATTATCAGTTTTGCCATATATATATATATATATAAATATATATATATATATATATATGTGTGTGTGTGTGTGTGTGTGTGTGTGTGTGTGTGTGTATGTGTGTGTGTGTGTTCGTGTTGTGCGTGTGTATGTTTGTGCCTCGTCTTTTGTTTTCCTTTTTGACCGTGATTCTATTCTCCGCATCTTCTCAAAAAATTAGACGCCCACCCACATCTTCGGCAAGCAAACAAAATTCGGGCAGCACAGTACGAAAATAGATGTGATGAAACAACCCCTAAATAAAAGGGAAAGAAAATGTGTCGGCTTTGCTTACCCCAAACCATTTACCTCAACCCCAAACCAGGACGCGGTCCCTTTACGAGGTACCGCTCCCCTCTGCTGAGCTCGAGACTGTGATGCGTTCACAAACGATAGTACAAGCCGGAATGGAACGTTAAAAAATGGTGAGTTGGTTTTCGATAGAAGGAGGGGGTGAAGAGGAAGATTGGGATTGTTCGAGAGAAGTAAAGAAAGGGAGGGAGGTAAAGAAAAAGAGATCAGCTAGAGAAAGAGTTGATGGAGAAGCCTAAATTGGAAAGAAAACGGAGAGAGAGAGAGAGAGAGAGTACTGATAGAGTTACTGTGCGTTGGAAACAAACACCAGAAAATACAGAGAGAGAGGAAAGAACAGCGAAAAAAGGGCTTATAGAGGAGAGAATAAAAGAGAGTGTACGGAGACAGCTACTGTGAATTGGAAAGAGAGAACAGGTATTGTCAGGATAAAAAGAACGAGAGTACAGATAGAGCTACTGCTCTTTAAAAAGGAAAGAGAGAAAGAGAAAGAGAGAGAGAAAGATGTAGAGAGAGATGGGAGATGAGGGAACAGCGAGAAAAGAGGTTGATGGAGGAAAGATGAGGTAGAGGGTTAGGGTTGAGATACTGTGAGTTAGAGAGAGATGGGGGTTGGGTAGAGAATGGGAAGGAAAAAGAGACCAGCGAGAGAAGGGGTTAATTGAGAAGAGAGAGGAGAGCTCCGATATAGCTACTGTGAATTGGAGAGAGAGAGAGAGAGAGAGAGAGAGAGAAAAGGGGTGGACAGAGAGGAGATAGTGAGAGAGACCAGCGATAGAAAATGTTAATACGGGGAGAAGAGGAGAGAACGCACTGATAAAACTACTGTAAATTCGAGCGAGGAAGAGAGCAGAGAGAGAGAGAGAGAGAGAGAGAGAGAGAGAGAGAGAGAGAGACCGTGAGAGAAAGGGGTCAATGGAAGATTAAGAAAAGGAAAGGACTGCTGATACTGCTACTGAAGAGCGAGGGTAGGTGAGAACGACTTGATTAATCAGAAGTGACTTTTCCAGGGCATTTTTGTAATTTTCATAAACTTTGTTAAATTAAATAAAGTAGTTGAAAAACGTTACATTTTTCTTACAATTAATCAGAAGTTACTTTTCCAGGGCATTTTTGTAATTTTCAAAAACATTCTTACATTAAATAAAGTAGTTGAAAAACGAAATATTTTTCTTACAATTAATCAGAAGTAACTTTTCCAGGGCATTTTTGTAATTTTCAAAAACATTGTTACATTAAATAAAGTAGTTGGAAAACGTTACATTTTTCTTACAATTAATCAGAAGTGACTTTTCCGGGGCATTCATCGTCAAGCCAAAAGATAAGCTTCTTCTTTGTTATTAATGTTTTTGTAATGTTAAATTGAATGGATCTCTTAGTAAAATGAAGTTATCTCCCTCAGAACAGTGCCGAATTATCCAAAAGCGCTGATAATAATTAGTTTAAAAAAGAATTTATTATATTTTTGTGTTAATATATACGATAAAGTATATAAACGAACAAGTTAAATCTGAATCAACTGAGCGAGAATAGTTCATTTGTATTTAGAGGGTGTATAAAGGAATAAAACATTAAAGCTTAAAATGAAGTTTACGTAAATGAACGTTGACATATACATAACAAGGCCGATAGCCATTAGTTGCGTGCTCTCGTGTAATGAATGAATGCGTGAATGTAGGATTGACATGAAATTCTAAAAGATAAACTAAAATGACCGAAAAATGGGTTGAAATAACTTGAATAAATAAAAAAGTAAATGACTTAGAATGACTTTAATGAATTTAAGGATGAATTGAATGACCTTAAAAATGACTTGAATGCTTAAAAAATAACTAGAATCCTTAAAAAACATCTTTAATGATCCAGAGAATGACTTGAATGGCTTTGAGACTGACTTGTTGTAAAATGGGTGCTCATTTTACATTAAATTAATACAGAAAAGTGATCCCCTACTTTATATCACAAAGTTACAAACATAATACAGCATGTAGTAAGAACAGATACTACACTTTGAGATATTAAATCCTTAATTCATGTTAAAAATACAGTGAAAATTAACAATGAACAAAAAACTTAGGCACATGGCCAACTCAAAAGGGGGGATTGTGGGGGTCGTTGGTCATCCTTGTCACTCCAGAACTAAACAAAATCAAAGGTTTCTCCCACCTAGTATCTTCTTTCACCATAATACCGCATTCCCCCTTTCATACATTTTCATACGTCCTGCTTAACTCCCAATTTTTTAAACATTTTTTATTGACGTGTAAAAACAAAAAGATAAAAATAAAAATGGTACAATAGAAAAGCTTAAAAAGCTAAGAACAACATCTATTAACAACAGACCTTTGATCTTAACCAAAAAGGCCAAGCACAAAAGTGTTAAGGACAGACCGACCGACCGACCGAGTGACGTATGGAGTCGCTTGCACGCGACTATAAATTATAGCCCAATGTTTTATCTGTAAAAAATTGATAGGTTTGTTGTGATTATTTTTCATGAAAATGTACGTTTGAACTGAAAATTAAAACAGCCATATTGTTTGAAATTTTTGATTGATTAGCGCGATTGCTTTTATTTAACGAGAATGCGGCATGCATTTTCCTCATCCAATAAGAATGTTGGAAGTGTTTACTTATTAGCGACATCAAATTTTTTACTACTAATTCCATTTTTTATTCTTTTTTTTATGTTCAGAATCAAAGTTAATAAGCGTATTTTATATATGAAATTTTCTGAATTGTGCTTGGTAATTTGCATATGTGAGTTGATTGTAATTAATGCACACTTTAGTTGAGAGTAGTTATCTCAATGTCAATTCCAAATTTAAGGCTTAAATTACTTACAAAAATTTTTACTAGTATAAAACTTTTTTTTTTTATATTAACGAATAACAAATTTTCCCACAAGATTGACTGCTGTTATTCACTTCAGAGTCTAAAGTTCTCAACCTTTTTTTAATCATGACTTTCTTTTCTTTGTACTGTATTTTGGTGAACCCTTATAGCTTATTTTATTTTTCAGGAATGTAAAGAAAACCAAAGAACATATATCAACAGTTTATCTTGAAGGAAGACTGAACCGATATTAACGTTACATTTACCATGGGGGCCTACATGGACCTCGGTTGAGAACCGTTGCTTTAGACTATATTGTCGCAATTCTGTATCCTGAACAATTTTCCCTAATTATTAAGCCTTTAAAATATAATGCAACGTTTCCTATGACGTGTACATAATATAGTACATTTTTTTCTTATTAGTAATGTACAAATCTATGTCTTCATAAAAAAATATCTCGAAATTTTCCACCTAAACAAAAGTAATACAAATATCCCTCCTTTGGTCTCTAATTCTAGCTTATTCCCAGACTCTAATGGAATCTTGAAGTCTTGTGATATATCTTGCTGTATAAAGTAATATATATATATATATATATATATATATATATATATATATATATATATATATATATATATATATATATTGCTGTACAAAGTAAAAAAAAAAAAAAAAAAAAAACGAGCGCAATGGATAAAGTACTCGATTGTAAAGAGTCCGAAGGTTGCACACTCGTGAGATGGCGCCAAAAATGTGATTGCGAATTACTTAAAACTTTTTGGTTGACGGAACAATCGTCTGTTATCCCTGTGTATTAAAGGTTTTTTTTTGTTTTTTTTTTTCAAAATTCTTTAAAGATTCGCCGGTTCGATAGAAAGATTCGCGAATTCAACGTTCCGAAGAATCCAAATAAAGCGATATATTTTACATACTTCGTTGTACTATACGGAACGTTACTATAATACTAGGGAGGGTTGTGTATGGAAAATACATACGTAGTTGTTAGGAAGCAGTAATGGTTCTGGGACTAGGAGGAAGGGAGGGGAAGTTGGTCTTGATAGAGTATTATTGCTTCGGATGATCGACAGGTCGTGTGCCGAGAAGGCGTTTACAGTTTAATCAGTTTGGGTGAGGATTCTAATTCAAATCCGGTTGGTTCGGGTTACAATAAATAAACGATTTCTCGACATTAAACAAAGAATTGTAAAAGATAAAAGAAGGTGCGCTAAGCCCAGTAGAAAAAAAATAAGTAGGAACATTCAAAAAACGAGAAAACAAAAATAATTCGAATAAGGAAATAAAGAAAAAACAGAACAAAAAGAAAGAAATCAACTGACGGAATAAAATACATAAGTAAATAAAACAAGAAATGTAATTTACGTGGAAGCAGTCCTGCGACAATGTGTTCCACAGACGGGAACTCCTTTCTAATGAACTAAGTTGGTAAAAAGATTCCGTCTGGCACTAGGAACATAGAGGAAGAGAAGAAAAGTGTTTTCGATATGGTAGCAAAACTAGTTCCTGCAATGAAGGTCCTTACAAGAAGGAATCAAAGATTAGAGCTCAGTCAAGCGCCTTCAATGGTGTTAACGATATCAGTAAGAGACTAACAACTTGTCAAAGTTTACAAGGTCAGCAAATTTCAAAGTCGATGCTGTACTCTCTCATGCCAGGAAAGACTGCTCCATGAGGCATCCCTCTAGATGTGAAAGTCGTATACCATCTAAGCATAAAGCATATCTATACTCCTAGAAATTTGTTGCTGTTTTTTCTGCCTTGAGAATCATATTAAAAAAAAAAGTCTTTTTTAATTATTAAAAAAGAAAATACAACATTGTTATATATGCGTCGTAGAATTGCATTCACTAGCAAAAGATCTAGCTAATTTGCATATTCTTTTAAACATTCATTTGAATTAATTACCTATTAGTTTTTTCGGTTTTCTTATTGGATGATTATCTTTAGTTAACTATTACGTGTAATTAAATTTACGCAGATATTCTACATGATTTATACTTCCGTACTATTTGCGTAAAACGGTTATATTAGGTTGGTGCAAAAATAATGTCTGTTTTTACATGACGTTCAAAGTCAAAAAACGACATTTTTTTTGCACCAACCTAATATTCAATGCAGCCCTCTTTCTATATATACTTATGTATGCGTATATATATATATATATATATATATATATATATATATATATATATATATATATATATATATATTGGTTTTAAAAATATTGCCTACCATACGCCTCTGTCAGTTTTTGGTCTACAGACATGAAACTTTATATATAGGGTATTCGAACCCATGCGAAACTTTATATTTGGGTTTTAGCCCGGGAAAATCGGTACAACAGTGTGAAAATGTTAAAAAATTAAATTTGCCGGGTCAAGGTAAAACGACGTCATTACGAATATGCATGCATAACGTAGTAGCTATTGGTTCTATTTTTAATTTTTTAGCTTTGGGGCAAGCATGTTTTCATAGTTCAGACATCAACGCAGAGGAAACAACAAATCATAAGCTAAACGTTTTGGTTTCGATTCTCGGTGGTGGCGCACGAGTCATTTTTATTTAACTTTTTAAATTATTACTATATATTGGGTTTGATATAATCTCCATATATAATATTTTGATTGCAGAAATTCCCCTTCGAACCAAAGTACCGTAAGTTTGCAACAACAGATGCCACATAAAAATTCAATGATGGTAACACCATCACAATTGTCACATTTACAGAGGAAGAAGTTCCTATTTTTCTCTCTCAATATTTAGTTCTTCAACCGCTACCATTTGAGACCGGATCAAATTCTATATTTTCCTACCATTAACCATTTACCGGCATTAAGTGGTTATTACATACATACACATAACATAATCTTTTCATTTCCCGATTAAAAAATTATAAATTGTCTCCCTCAAACCCACCCGTTTTGATTGGCTGATACTTAACTATTCGAACATTCCGGAATCCACTTCTACAATAAATAAACGAATGCTCCAGAAAGTATACAATATGGCGTCGCTCTCTACAGAAGAAAATCATGCTAAAAAATTAACTAAATTAAACATATTAACTGATTATCATCGCTATCTATATATTACAGTCGTGCTGAAGGAAAAAATGAACAAAATTAAACATAATAACCGATTGTCGTCTCACTCTACAGATTACAATCTTGCTAAAAAACAAAAATAAAATAAAACATGTTAACCGTTAGCGTCGCTTTATACAGATAAAAATAACTTTGACTTTTTTTGTGCGTAAATTTTTACATTAGCACCACCTCCACAATTTTCTTTAGCATGACGACTTTTAAGGTTTTTCGACTATGCTTATTACGAAAATCTCATTTAAATTTGGCAGAGACAAGTACTTTTCGATGGTTAGGGTGGGTAATCCGCAAGCTGTTTTTAACATAAGGCGGTTGGGGTTGTCTATTCCGAAAGCCGTTCTTAACATGATGAGGTAAAGGGTGTCTATTCCGAAAGCCGTTCTAAAAAGGCGGAGGTTGGGGTGTCTATTTCGAAACCGTTCTTAACATGAGGAGGTTGAGGGTTAGCCACCACCAACAACCGTTCTTTCATTTATTACAAGGAGAATGCTGCGTCAACCGGGCAACGCTGGTTAACGGGCCCTGCTAGTATTATAATAAATACGAAATCAACATTAATAAAAAAAAACGCCGAGCAGCCTGCTAATATATATATATATATATATATATATATATATATATATACTAGCAGGATGATCCGACGTTGGCCAGGATTGAATGATGGACAACGGATGTTTCACACTTGTATATTTTTATTGTCATCAAAATCGGTGAAATAACCAATTTTATAATCATATCAATTGATTGCCTTCTCTAGTCGGGGCCCATTGCGATGTAGCGGGAGGTAACTCTACATGTCTCTCGTAGTGACATATTTAAGAATACATTGTAGTCTATATTGCACTGTAAAGAACTTACCGTTCATTTTATGAAATTATTTTTACATATAATGGCTTGAATTAAAGTTTAAAATGTAAATAAAAAAACTACTGTTGATTTTATATGCCTTGTGCGGTGATAATGACTGGAATTAAAGTTTAAAATGAAAAAGTCAAGTATCATGGTTCAATTGTTCTTTAAAAAGAAACATTTCTTTCATCGGATTATTTCAATTATTGATCATCGATACTTATTGAATAGATTCCGATAAAAAAACCTATCTAAGAACACTGGTAGGCACATAGTACGTTCGTGCAAAATTTCATAAAAATCGGTCCATCCCTTTTAGAGTTAATAGGGAACGAGCATACACAGACACACACAAAGTTCTTTTAATATAATAGTAAAGAAAATATCGCCGTCGTATGACGCTAGAGCAAATGTATATATATATATATATATATATATATATATATATATATATATATATATATATGACATAATGTATATATATATATGACATAATGTATGACGTCATGTATGACGTCATGTATGACGTCAGATATGACGTTATGTCTGAAGACCAGAAATGAAAGTAGATTCTTCGGGCAACGCCAGGCAGCATGTAACTATATATATATATATTGTATCTCTGATTCTTTTCAATTCGTATCTCAGATACAAAAATTACCTTTATCTAAAAATACCGAGTTCTTGGCTTCCTTTGACATTAATAGTCTTTTTACTAATATACCTTTGGATGAAACCATTGGTATTTGTGCTGACTATTTATACCGTGGCCCCTTAAAATCTCCACAATTTCCTGAACGAATTTTCGTTGAACTGATGGAACTTGCTACTAAATCAGTCTCCTTTAGTTTCAACAACATTATGTACCGTCAAATTGATGGGATATCTATGGGTAGCCCTCTTGGTCCTTCGTTAGCCAACATTTTCGTTGGATTTTTGGAAAACGAATTATTTTCCAAAATTACTAAGCCAGCATTCTACACACGCTACGTTGATGATACTTTTGCATGCTTTCCCTCTCGGAGCGAAGCTGAACAGTTTCTTCGTCTTCTTTGTAACCTGCATCCATCTTTACAATTTACTATGGAGGTTGAAGACTGTAGCTCTCTCCCATTCCTCGACGTTCGTGTTTCTAAAGTTGGTACTACGTTTGAGACCTCTGTTTATAGAAAACCTACATTTACAGGGCTCTATCTTAATTGGTTTTCTTTTGCCCCTCAGTCTAGAAAAATAAACCTCATTAGCGCTCTTACGCATCGTGCACTTATGATTTGTTCACCAAACCGTCTTGATACGGAACTTGGTGAAATCATAAATATGTTTCTTAATAATGGATATCCCATTAATATAATAAAATCTACTATTGAACGTAAAATTACTACATTTAATAGTGGTAAACATATTGGTCCATCACGTTGTCCCATTTATCTAAAATTACCATGGTTGGGTCCTGATGGCCTTCATATTGTTAAAAGGATTTCTTCTGCTACTCAACGTTGTTTTCCAGCTACTATGCTTAGAGTAGTTTACACAACTCGAACCTTTTTCTCTTCTTTTCGTAAAGATGTTTTGCCAACCATTCAAAAGAACTCTGTTGTTTATAAATTCGTTTGTCAGTGTGGAGCTGACTACGTTGGCAAAACATCCCAACGATTAGAAATGAGAATATCCCAACATATCCCTCGGGATATTCGACTACACCAGGTTTCGAGAACATCCGGGCACTCCCAAGCTCATGAGTCCGCCATTGGCAATCACCTGTTGAGTATAAATAGGTGTGCCGATCAATATTCCGATGGGTGGTTTTCTGTTTTATACAGTGCTAGGTCGAACTATCATCTCAATATCATTGAGGCGTTAGTTATTAACAACTCTCGACCTAGCCTGTGTAGACAAAAGATTCTGAAACATCAGTTGGAGATATTCATTGATTTAAAACCACCTGAACAGTGAGAATTTTTTTTTTTTTTTTTTTCACTGTTCTTCCAACTGAAACCAAAATTCCCCTCTTCCCTCATTCGTTTTCTTAGTTTTTAATTTATCATTCTGACGGTTCCTCTTAGAGGGTCAGACGATAAGGCCTTAAGGAAATTTTAATTTCACCTGCCCATTTCTTGTTTTTTGGTATTTAAATTAAATTATGTTTCCTCTGAAATTTCTCCTTCCATTTTGTTGTACCAAAAATTTACTTTTATATATATATATATATATATATATATATATATATATATATATATATATATATGTGTGTGTGTGTGTGTGTGTGTGTGTGTGTCCGGTCATTTCATATGCTACTGGTACCATGTAACCCAGTACTACCTGCCTCATGGTCGGGTCACCGGCGACTAAACTGGTTCCCCCACCATATTGTTTGGTGAGGTGGGCGGCTAGTCTCCATGAAGGATTAAAAACAAGACCTTTCAAAGAGCGAATGAACCCTTTTTCGGGGTCAACGGCCAACTAGCACCGTGTATATTTGTGTGTATGTATATATGTGTTGGGGTGGAGAGGGTTCCCGTAAGCCGTGGTGAAGGGAACCTTTCTAGGAGAAGCAAATCTCTGATTTAAAAAAAACATAAAGTTGGAGACCAGTACCCGCATTAAGCCGGTCTGCAGTTTAATTTGTTGCTGGCTATCTTGCTCTTGCTTGTTGCTGGATCTCAACATTTTGAACAGAGAGAGAGAGAGAGAGAGAGAGAGAGAGAGAGAGAGAGAGAGAGAGAGAGAGAGAGAGAGAGAGAGAGAGTTAGCTGTCGTACAAAGCTAAGACTCTGTAACATCTTTGCATAGATACTCCCTCAGGCATTTGGACTCATGGAATTTAAGTGTTTGAGGGAGTGGCACTCGTCTTGCAAGACGTTGCAATCATCATATATATATATATATATATATATATATATATTTTAAAAATAGTAAGCGGAAGTTTTTCGAGAGCTTTTTCGGCTAACATCTCGTCAGGAGAAAATCGATAGCGTACAAAATAATATTGTGTCGAAAAATAAAGAGTTCCAATGGGGAACTTATTAAATCTTTGGGGAACTTTGAATCTTTTCTCCCGCTTTTTTTTTCTCCTCCCTCGTTGTGCCAATATTTCAATCGTTTTCTAAACGTCAATAAATTTATTTTAGTGTCCCCGTACTTTTGTCACATTTAATAAGTTCCCCATTAGAACTCTTTATTTTTCGACACAATATTATTTTGTACGCTATCGATTTCCTCCCAACGAGATGATAGCCGAAAGAGCTCTCGAGAAACTTCCGCTTACTATTTTTAAAACTATATATAAATTCTGTACCTCTAAACATGTATATATATATATATATATATATATATATATATATACACGCACATATATATATATACACACGCACATACACACACACACACACATATATATATATATATAGTGTTATAAAATATATATGGCAATTAAGCTAGAAGATAATGATACCCAAATTTCTCCTGTTGCTAAACGTAAAAAGTACCAGCAACGCTCGGACAGCATAAGAACACACGACTTCATTCAACAAGTTTAGAATACCATTGACAAGAGCACTCAGAAGTCAATGAGGTCAATTGCAAAAGATCTCGTTGTCTCTGAAGCCACAATTCGAAGGACTGTCCATGAGAATATGCGATACAAGCCCTATGTGATTAAAGTGAAGTATCTGTTATGATGCTATACTTCACCTTTTCTGTCCTCGGTCAGTGGAACTAATCCTTCATAACTGAGACAATTTTTATTTTTGTCCCTAACCAGAGTGCCCCTTTGGGTGAGCTGGATTTTCTCCACATTAAAAACCGACCCTGTGTCTTACTCTGCCCTCGTGGGAAGGCAAGTAAATGTGGCCATTAAGCTCTCCAGATCTTATTTTGTTGGATTATTGCGTGTGGAACGTTTCTGAAAGAGATGTTAATAGACATCCTCACAGCACCAAAGATTCTCTGAAAGCATCCATAGTCGGAGTGATGGACAACATCGATGAGGAGCATCTTATACGCACCTGCCAAAAGTTTAGAAGCGGAGGGAGATTTTATTGAATGAGATTTTTAAATAAGAATGTCACTTATGTACAAATGCTTTATTTAATTACAGACGTGTTGTTATCTTTAAAAATGTAATAAATGTTCTCAAACATTAAACAACTTAGCCTTCGGGACAAGATCAAAGTGTAGCATCTGTTCCGGCAGATACTGCAAGCTATGACTAGCTATAACTAGCAAAGACCAGATGTGGGGGCAACCCCACATGCCTGACCATTAACCAGCTCCCATTTCCCACCTCTCGGGAGTTGGTCCCCTTTTTTCCTTCCCCCTCCCTTCACTCCTCACATTAAAAATCGGCCTTGTGCCTAATTTGCTCGGTGGGGGAGCAAATAAATACCATCTGTTCCGGCAGATACTGCAAGCTATGACTAGCAAAGACCAGATGTGGGGGCAACCCCACATGCCTGACCTTTAACCAGCTCCCATTTCCCACCTCTCGGGAGCTGGTCCCCTTTTTCCCTTCCCCCTCCCTTCACTGCTCACATTAAAAATCGGCCTTATGCCTAATTTGCTCGGTGGGGGAGCAAATAAATACCATCTGTTCCGGCAGATACTGCAAGCAAAGACCATATGTGGGGGTAACCCCACATATCAGACCTTGGTCAATGTGGGGGTAACCCTTCATACCAACAGTTACTATCCAGCTCCCATTTCCCACCTTTCGGGAGCTGGTCCCCCCTTTCCCTCCCCCTCCCTCTCTCTCCACATTAAAAAACGGCCTTGTGCCTAATTTGCTCAGTGGGGAAGCAAATAAATACAATCTGTTCCGGCAGATACTGCAAGCAAAGACCATATGTGGGGTTTCCCCCACATATAAGACCTTGGTCAATGTAGTGGCAACCCTTCATACAAATTGTTACTATCCAGATCCCCTACTCCTCGGGGAGTTGGTCCCCATTTCCCCTTCACTCTTCACATTAAAAATCGGCCTTGTGCCTAATTTTCTCAGTGGGGGAGCAAATAAATACCTCAAAGTGTAGTATCTGTTCTGTCTGCGAGCAAAGACCAGATGTGGGGGAAACCCCAGATACCTGACCTTTAACCAGCTCCCATATCCCACCTCTCGGGAGCTTGTCCCCTTTTTCCCTTCCCCCTCCCTTCATTCCTCACATTAAAAATTGGCCTTGTGACTAATTTGCTCGGTGGGGGAGCAAATAAATACCATCTGTTCCGGAAGATACTGCAAGCAAAGACACTATGTGGGGGCGATCCCACATATAAGACCTTGGTCAATATAGGGGCAACCCTTCATACCAATTGTCACCAACCAGCTCCCCTACTCCCGGGGGAGTTGGTCCCCATTTCCCCTTCACTCCTCACATTAAAAATCGGCCTTGTGCCTAATTTGCTCAGTGGGGGAGAAAATAAATATCGGGCTTTCGGGACAAGATCAAAGTGTAGTATCTGTTCCGACAGATGCTGCACTTATGACTAGCTATGACTAGCAAAGACCAGATGTGGGGGCAACCCCACATGTCTGACCTTAAACCAGCTCCCATTTCCCACCTCTCGGGAGTTGGTCCCCTTTTCCCCTTCCCCCTCCCTTCACTCCTCACATTAAAAATCGGCCTTGTGCCTAATTTGCTCGGTGGGGGAGCAAATAAATACCATCTGTTCTTCAGATGCTACACTTCAATTTCTTGTTCTTTGTCAGTGGAGGAGAAATCCTTCACGACTGAGACAATTTTTATTTTTGTTCCTTTTCTCCACGTTAAAAAACGACCCTGGTGTCTAACTCTGTCCCGTGGGGAGGCATTGTAAATAGATACAATCTATATATCTATAAAAGTGAAAGTGAGTGTCTCTCTGTCTGTCTTCCGGTTTGGCGGTGATCGTAACAGCAAAGACGTAACGTTTTTTCACATTCTTTTCCTCCTTCGCGGTACGGGTTCGACCCTGCCTTCCTACTACCAATTTTTTTTTTTTTTGCTCAACACACACCTCCAAACACCCGGGAAACACCGGGCTGAAATGCTAATATATATATATATATATATATATATATATATATATATATATATATATATATATATATATATATATATATATATATATATATACACTTGTGCCCGATATTATTTATACCCCCCCTTGAAAATTGAGTTTATTAGGTGTAACTTTGTAAGAATTTATTGTTTACGTCCATATTGATACATATTCTTAATAAACCTCTTCTGATCATTTTCGTCATTTTAAAATCTCGGGATACTTGTAATAAAAGAAATATACAGCTATTTATAAAATCTGCAATGTTCAAAAATAATCATACCCCCTTATTTTTTCAGTATTAATCGAGTTTCTGACTGTTTGTTTCCTGTTTGATTCTTATTTTGAATGCTTTTATACAACCTTTGATTAATTTCATTTCGTTTTTTGCATTTTTCAGAAATTAAAATGATATCAACTGAAAACCAATAAAAGAATAAAAATTATTAGAATGGGGAAGAAAAAAGAGCTTAGTAATGATCTTAGGACTAAAATTGTGAATTCACATAAGGATGGTTTAGGTTACAAGTCAATTTCCAAGAAATTTGAGGTCCCTACAGCAACAGTACAGAGCATCATCAAAAAATTCCAGAGCCACCACACAACAAACAACTTGATTGGTAGAGGAAGGAAAAGGAAACTGTCTGCTAGAGCCACCAGGAATATTGTAAGAAGTGTTAATGCAAATCCAACCACCACTACTAAGGACATTTTAGAAAATCTGGAGTCTTCTGGCATAAAGAATATCAAGGCAAACATTGCAAAGGACTCTGCATGAAAATGGTCTGAAAGGAAGAAGACCAAGAAGGACTCCATTGCACACCGGAAAACACCTTGCAGCACGTCTAAAGTTTGCTAGGACCCATGTGAATTCTCCAGAGTCCGTTTTCTCAAGCATTTTGTGGACTGACGAAACAAAAATTGAATTGTTTGGCCATATGGATGCTTCTTACGTTTGGAGGAAGAAAGGAGAAGCTTACAACCCAAAGAACACCATACCCACGGTGAAACATGGTGGTAGTAGCCTAATGTTTTGGGGCTCCTTTTCGGCTAGTGGTCCAGGTAGTTTGGTCAAGATAGATGGAACCATGAAGAAGGAGCAATATTTGGAGATACTCCAGAAAAACATTAGACAGGATGCGGAGAAGCTCCATTTAGGACCAAACTGGGTCCTTCAACAGGATAATGATCCAAAACATACTGCCAAAATAGTCAAGAAATGGTTTGAGGATAATCAAATTAATGTTTTGGAATGGCCTAGCCAGAGTCCCGACCTGAACCCTATCGAAAACCTCTGGCACATATTGAAAACTGAGGTTAAAAAGCGGAAACCTAGAAATTTGAGGGATTTGGAGAACTACTGCATTGAAGAATGGTCAAAAATCAGTGTTGATGCTTGTAAAAACCTTGTTGATAAATATCCAAAACGGTTACAGGCAGTTATTAAGAATAAAGGGCATGCTATTGACTATTAGTAAGGGAGGTATGAATAATTTTGAACTAGTGCCATTATTGTTTTTCTTTGTATAATGTTTCAAACTTGCATAATTTATTTATTTGTTGAGTTTAAATTAAATGCTTATGCTTGATTTATTGTTTGAAATCCCTTTAATATTGTCTACCTTCTGGTTTGAACAATATTCTTATAGAAATCTCAAAGATCCGAGGGGTATGAATAATATCGGGCACAAGTGTATATATATAGTACTTATGGATGCCGGGATACATACGAATGCCGGGATAAAAAAATTAAAAATTAGTGACAAAATACAGTACAGTACATAATAAACATGCATAAACAACACTGTAAGGCGGGGCAAATACTGCAACCAGGGACCGGAAAAACATTGTTTTCCACATCGTAACCTGAAAAAAACGTATCCTATGGCCACCCTATCCGGGGTTGCGAAATAAAACAGAAAGACAATTACAAAAATATATAAAAAAATAAATGATGTAAAAATAGACGATTAATCTGAGGGTGGCAGGTCGCGTGCCTGGTCGTATGCTAGGGGAAGACATCTAACAATTAAACATGGCGATGTCAACGAAACCGGAAACCGACGCCGAAAATGAATCAAAGCATAGTCACATAGCCCAATCTCTCTCGTTCTCGGGAAACTATATTTCTATGAACCCATATCTGTAAAAGACAAGGAGGTATCCCCGAATTAAAACGACAAAAAATATCGTCTTTTTTTAAGTGAGTCACCACTTATCAAGGCTTGGAGACTACTCGGGCCGTGCCTAAACTTAAACGTAGATTTCATGAACAAAGCTTCTCTCTTAGAACTGTACACCTGTGGAACTCTCTTCCGTTTTTCTGCTTTCCAGCTGACTACAATATGGTCGTCTTCAAGTCAAACGTAAACAAATTCTTGTTGAACCATCCCTTTAAGTAATCCATTTTACCAAATTTACACTTCTAACGATTACTATATTGTCTCATTGACTATTGTACACTCTTTAACCCTTATCCTCGAGTGGTCTCTAGGCCTTGATAAGTGGTTACTACTTTATAAAAAAAAAAATTAAGGATTGTAAGGTGGTCAGTGAGACAATGGCTTACTGGTCGATAATGATGGAAATTGGATTTAGATTATTACAGGGGACAGCCTAACAAGAATTGTTTTCATTGAACTTGAAGATGACCATGTTGTTGTCCGCTGGAAAGCATTTTCGCAGAACGGAGTTTTACGGGTCCGCAGTTTTAGGAAAGAAGTTGTTTTTTTTCGTGAAATTTATGTTTAGATTTAGAGAGTTGGGAAATTGTTGACAGAAATTATTGGCAGTGATTGTAGCTAGTTGAGTGCTTGATGGAGAAGTTTTGCAACAGAGATACAAACAATTACTCTTAATAGGTTCTCTAGAAAGTTTTAATGATCTCTCGGTTTGAATTTTATTATCTTTTGGGTGAATATCAAGTATCCGGTCCAAAATTGAAATGCAGAAATATTTCATTATGCCTGAAAGAAACCGCAGAACATCTCGAGCAATTAGAAAACTTTTGGTTAAGATAGAGATTTAACGATAAGAAAGGTTCTATTAGAGTCCGTTCTGCTGGGATTTAACCGTTGGATAACGGAACATGTTTCACTTGAGTATCGTGAAGTGCAAATCAGGCTACCTTCTTTTGTCTTAATTCTCATATTACATAGGCGATGTTTATTACAAAGGAGGAAGAATTGCTGTTGGGATATATCAATTTGATACTTACCGTTGGTTAGGATTTTGACACTGAAATAGTATATTTTAACCTCCTACATCAAATGGCTATATGTCTTGTCTAGAGCGATTTCCATGCAAAAAAAAATGCAGTATTACTACATTTGAAGGATAGGTTTATAAAAACATGCGAAATCAGTTAGAAGGGCTGATGTTTTATGTTTGTTTTTTTTAATAGTTATATATATTGAAAAACATCTCTTGCAACTTCATCTTGCATAGATGGTTGCATTGGTTTCCAACCAATACAACCATCTAATACTTATCGTTGGCTTTTTTTCTATTAAAGTAGTATTTTAT
>NC_136512.1:17675702-17720702 GCF_053919585.1 Euprymna scolopes
AAAAGCATTTAAAAATTGTCGTAGACTCTTGAAAATTCGGTATGTTATTGCTATACATCTTATTAGATTACTACTTCGGCAGAATCTGCTAACGATGAAATAGTTCGAGACTTCCGCGACTCGATATCTTGTTGTCACTCAGCTTCCAGAGAACACCAGAAGTAGTTCCCAAAGAGAAATATTTGGTGATGGTCAGTGTGACTACTCCTAGTGAGCAAAAAAATAAAAATAAAAATAATAATCATTACTAGCGGGACCTGTGGAAATTCCGCAGGGGACTAATTCATATGTAATATAGTGATGTTGGCATTCTGTAGATGTTCAGTGTAAATGGAGACGCTCTGATATTATTGTAACTTTTTTGTTAAAACTGCAAAAGTATTTATCTAAGCTAGCACGAACGCCCGGTCAAGCCCGGTCGTAAAGTACATTTAAATATGGCATTTTAATTCTTGAAGATTTCTTATATATTATTATAGAGTTAATGTTCTATCGATTTTTATATGTTAAGAAGTTGCGATTTCAAAAATAAATAAAATATATCTATATGACTTGGGTGCATTAGCTTGAATCGAAACCGAAATAAAAACTTATGATATATATATATATATATATATATATATATATATATATATATATATATAACTTGGGTTCCTTCTGCCATAATCGAAACCGAAACCAAAACTTATGAAAAATTCTTAATAAAATTACTTATAAAAAAAATAGATGATTTAAGTGCCATCAGCTATAGTCGAAACCGAAACCAAAACTTTTGAAGAATTTTTGGTAAAATTATTTATGACGTAATAGAAGAACATAGCAATTAAACGACCCGGATGTATGCGTGACACACAAAAGAACACACACGCTATCGTATTAATATATATATATATATATATATATATATATATATATATATATATATATGTTTGTATTAATATATAGATAATGAGCATAGACAATAAGTATGCAGTTTAAAAAAAAGACAGAGAAAGAAAAAAGGCCAAACAAAACCAGGATGAAAACTGAGGGGGGCATCAAGACAGTTCCTCACCCTCCCTATCGTCCAAACTTGATCCTTGTGAGTTTTGTCTATTCCCTAAACCCAAGAAAAACTTTAGAGGCTATCGTTATGAGACAATTGAAGAAACGAAAGAAGCTGCGACACAAGGAGACTTCTATGGAGCCTTCCTGAAATTGTTGGAATTGTACAAGGGCGTTGCAGCTCGAGGAGATTACTTTGAAAGGGACTACAGTTTCATGTGTGTACTATTAAGAAAAATGCCCATACGAAAATCATCTGGAAACTTAATAAAGGCACTTTCAATTTCACGGATTGTACTCGCGCATTTATTTGGGTAACTCTTTTAAATTTGACTGACATTTTTATACTCATTTTTATATATCTATATATAGTTACCATGTATATGTATTTTCTTTGTCTCTGACACCCTCTCCCTATTTTCCTTATGTACCTATATACGAGGCGCCTTCAATAAGTTTCCAGGCTTTTTTTGTACAAGCATTAAAAATTGTGCACTTATTGTCTCTATAGAAACACGACGGTCCTTATCCATGAAATTCTTTATTTGGCCAATCAACTCTGGTGTTCTGACTTCCTTGCTCCTCTCACACCTGTCATCATCCCTCACAGACTCTCTGCTTTCCTTGAATCTCTTATGCTAATCAAAAACTGATGCCCAATTCATGTAACATGCTCTAAAAGTAGTCTGAAGCATTTCATACATTTCTCTGGCATTTTTTCAAGTTTAAAACAGAATTTTATTGCATATCGTTCTTCTAAAGTATCCTCACGTTCAGATTGCATTTTTAAAATTCATCGGCTGTGATAATCAGGCTTTAGTAATGTGCATTCCAAGTCCTGCTGTAGCTGTTCATTTGAACGTGAAATCATAAAAATTGGTAAATCATCTCCTAAGATGTATAGCAATATCATACTGAATTTTAAAGAGTCTACAATTTTAAATGCCCGTATAAAAAAGTCTACAATTTTAAATGCCTGTATAAAAAAGTCTACAATTTTAAATGCCCGTATAAAAAAAGTCTTGTACCTTATTGAAGGCACTTCCTATTTTTCACACCAAATGAAATGCCATTTATCAGATAACACTATCGAAATTCATACTAATAAGTTTTTTATTAGCTAGAAAAGGGGATTAATTCTATTAAATAATTTTAGATTATAACGTTTCCAATTACAGATAACTTGTATTTTGTTTATTTCGAGAATATCATCTCTTTTTCAAAAAGAAGGGTAATAAAAGAAAGTTTACTTTTTGTCTTGGTTTCTATTTTTAAATAGATGATATTTTTGATTTTTTTTATTTTAAAATAGATGATATTCGTGAAATTTTTTATTTTCAAATAGATGATATTCTTGAAATTTTTTATTTTTAAAATAGATGATATTCTTGAAATTTTTTATTTTTAAATAGATGATATTCTTGAATTTTTTATTTTTTAAATAGATGGTATTCTTGAATTTTTTATTTTTTAAATAGATGGTATTCTTGAAATTTTTTATTTTTAAACAGATGATATTCTTGAATTTTTTATTTTTAAATAGATGGTATTCTTGAAATTTTTTATTTTAAAATAGATGATATTCTTGAAATTTTTTATTTTTAAATAGATGATATTCTTGAATTTTTTATTTTTTAAATAGATGGTATTCTTGAAATTTTTTATTTTTAAATAGATGATATTCTTGAAATTTTTTATTTTTAAACAGATGATATTCTTGAATTTTTTTATTTTTAAATAGATGATATTCTTGAAATTTTTTATTTTTAAATAGATGATATTCTTGAAATTTTTTATTTTTTAAAATAGATGATATTCTTGAAATTTTTTATTTTTTTAAAATAGATGATATTCTTGAAATTTTTTATTTTAAAATAGATGATATTCTTGAAATTTTTTATTTTAAAATAGATGATATTCTTGAAATTTTTTATTTTAAAATAGATGATATTCTTGAAATTTTTTTTATTTTTAAAATAGATGATATTCTTGAAATTTTTTATTTTAAAATAGATGATATTCTTGAAATTTTTTATTTTAAAATAGATGATATTCTTGAAATTTTTTATTTTAAAATAGATGATATTCTTGAAATTTTTTATTTTAAAATAGATGATATTCTTGAATTTTTGAAGACTTCCACTATCCCGGTTATTTCAATCATTAAATTCATATGTACTGATTCACATTTGTGATTTTGGAAAATAGATAGATATACAAAGATAAAAGTGGAGAGTAGACAATGCATTGTGGATGCGTTATCAGCAGCTCCCGTTATTCTCTTTATTTATCACTCAGTCCTCATATTTTAATGAGTGATTTCTCTGACAAAGGGAGAAGAATAAGCTGCATTCTTGGTTGGCAGTATTTTGCGTGAACAACCGCCAGAGATGTCGGAAATTTTCTGTTTCTATGTCTATCATTGTAGCCATTTCACTAGTAAGGGTGCTGGAGGTAAACGTTTTATCTGGGCTGATGTTATCCGCCTGATAGTCAGAGACCCGAACCTTGGATTAACCACTAAGGAGGCTGTCCTATCAGCAGGTGCAAAGTACTGTGGCTGCTGTATTGCCATTTATTGAATGGATTCTGGACCATGCAGTAGCTTCTGGTGGGGCCTCTTAATGCCATATTAGTGGGTAATTGTTACGGCTTTACCTTTTCATGTGCTACAAAACATTTCTTCATTTCTATTTCTCTCTTACTTTCCCCTCTCTGCCCTGCTTCAAGCAAGTCTGTCGACCTAGTCCACAAATCCCAAAACTCCATCATGAAAAGTTTCAATAAAAATACATGATTAAACCCGGATCTCCAACTTCTAGCGTAGATCCCCACTACCATTTCTCCTTCTCGAACATCAGAGGTCTACGTTCTTACCTTCCAGGGGTTGAAACCCAATTACAGGAGACTAAACCAGACATATTATTTCTAAGTGAAACTGGCATTGGACAGATTATTTCCCTAGATGAGTTAGTAATGAAAGGATACCCTAATTTAACTTCCAAATCTGACACCCAAGGTCGCCATGGGCATGAAATATGTGCCTATATAAAAGATGGCTTTCCATCTGGTAAGGACATCTCCAGAGAAGATCCGCACTTACGGTACATGTGCTTCCGGGTTGCACTTGCTCAAACTACTGCATTTATATTTGCTCTCTATCGCCCCACAACAATGGAGTTACTATCTTTAAAAGCATATCTGAGAAAATTGACCACACCCTATCTGTTTATCCTTCAACTAATATTCATGTCTGTGGAGACTTTAATGTTCACAATGTGGAATGGTTAACTCACTCAAACAAAACCGACAATGAGGGGGTGGTCTGTCATGATTTCTCCATTGCTTCTAACCTCACTCAGATTGTTCAGGAACCCACCCGTGTGCCTGATACTGACGGTCAGTATGCAAGTCTCCTAGACCTTTTTCTCACAACTTGCCCTGAACTATGTTCAGTTTCCGATCTGTCTCCTCTTGGATCTTCCGACTACTCTATAGTATCAGTTAAAATAAAAATGAAATGTAATAAGTCCTCAGACGTACCTTTCCATCGTATCTCGATACATTTGCCTGACTGCGATAGCTTCCGTACATTTATATCAAATCTACCTTTACGTTCCATGTTTAAAAAGATGTGTCCTCTATAGTATCAGACCTGAGGGAATGGTTAATTGTAGGTAGAGATCGTTTCATACTCTCGAAAAAATTCTAGGAAAGACCTAACAGCCAGCCGTGGTTTTCTCCAGAATGTGCTGCTGCCATTGCGCACAGAAATCACTTTTTTTATTGCTTCCACCGTAATAGATGTACTGAGACTAAAACCGCTTTCAGGACTGTCAGCAACTACTGTAAAAAAGTAATAAAGAACGCAAGTTGTATGCTCACAAGTCCAAAGTAGCTGAGCAGCGGCTTGGTTCCCACCAGTTTTGGCAAATAGCAACCAGAATCCTGAACAGAAACGTGTGTTCTATCCCAACTATCATCAATGGACCTGAGGTAATCTCGTCAGCATCGTGTGTATTAGGCCCCACATGCAAGGGGTTTCCTTAATATTTTATTATTTATTGTTATTCGTTTATTATTATTATTATTATTATTATTATTATTATTATCTATATATTAATACGATAGCGTGTGTGTTCTTTTGTGTGTCACACTCTCGTCTTTTTTCTTCCGTGTCACTGTCTTTGAATTGTTAATCCCTACTATTTCTTGTGATAAATAATCTTACCAAAAATTTTTAGTAAGTTTTGTTTTCGGTTTGGATTCAAGCTGATCCACCTAAGTCACATGGATATATTGTGTTTTATATTTTTGAAATCACAACTTTATAATATGTAAGAATCGGTATAGAATTGACTCTATAATAATATATACGAAATTTGCATAATTAAAATATCATATTTAAGCGTATTTTACAGCCGGGCTACGCCGGGCAAACCTTCCAGCTTAGATAAATACCTTTGTAGTTTAAAGAAAAAGAGCTACAATAATATCAGGACGTCTCCATTTACGCTGAACATCGGCAGAAGGTCAACAAAAATATATTACACACGAAAAGGTCCGCTGTGGAATTTCCACAGGTCCCGCTAGTAAATATATTAATACGAAAACATGTGTGTTACTTTCTGTGTCCCGCTTATATCCGGGTCGTTTAATTATGTACTTCTATTTCTTGTCATAAATAATTTTACCAAGAACACTTCATTAGTTTCAGTTTCGGTTTCGATTATAGCTGATGGCACTCAAGTCATTTAATTATTTCATAAATAATTTTACTAAGCATTCTTCATAACTTTCGTTTCAGTTTCGATGATAGCTAATACCACTCCAATAATTTATTTTTTAAAAATAAGTTTATCAAGAATTCTTCATAATGCTTGGTTTCGGTTTCGATTTTAATTGGTGGCATGTTAGTAATCTATTTTTTACAAATCATTTTACGACCTTGCTACACCGGAAGTCCCTGCTAGCTTGGATAAATACTTTTGCAGTTTAAAAAAAAAACAGCTACAATAATATCAGAGCGTCTCCATTTACACTGAACATCTACAGAATGCTAACATCAATATATTACATATGAATCAGTCCCCTGTGGAATTTCAACAGGTCCCGCTCGTTCTTCTTTTTCTTCTTCTTCTTCTTCTTCTTCTTCTTCTTCTTCTTCTTCTTCTTCTTCTTCTTATTATTATTATTATTATTATTATTATTATTATTATTATTATTATTTATGGTGGTATTCATATGTCTAACAGAATAATGGTATCCGGCATTTAATCTTGTGCACAGCAACACCTGTTGTGGCAATTGAGTTCGAACTTAGAATTGGTTCTCTTGATGCAGGCCTGGATGGATGATAAGGGACCTAGGTTTGCCCAGTTACCAAGGTCCCCGTTTCAGTGTTGAATATTATTATTATTATTATTATTATTATTATTATTATTATTATTATTATTATTATTTGCTCACTAGGAGTAGTCATACAAGTCATCATCAAATATTTCTCTTTGAGAACAACTAGTTGTGTTCTCTGGAGTCTGAGTGACAACGAGTCTCCCCAGATTTCTCTTTCGATAACCTTTGCAAAAGAATTTACGTTATCACAACGGCCGCTTACAATTGACAGCGACAGTTAGTATTCTCTGGAATTTGGGTGACAATAAGCCCCCACAAGGTCCAAGTTCTCTTTGCACTCAATCAGCGGAGGTCTGGTTTGTGCTTTCTGTCTTCGGTCTTTCCATCCTCCTTGACTCTCATTTATTTGGTGTTGTGCCAGTTTGTGGTGACATACACACAAAAACGAGGGGAGGTATCTTACAGTTGTACCATTGTTTCCGTGTGATGTTCCTTTGCCTTCTACGTTTGTAGTCGTTTCTGTGTGTCTAATTTGTGTCTGTAGTTCGTGTGTGTTAGTCTCAACATTCGAGGATATTCCTTAATATTTCTTCCGTTTTCGTTACTGTTATTCATTGTATCTTCTCAGCTATTCCTCTGATCTCAATCTCTCCCATTCTTTTTTTCATAGTTTTTCGGTATTGTTCCTAGTGCTCCTACAATTAATGGCATTATCTTAACTTTCTTCATTTTTTCAGATCCCTTTGAGCTCTCTGGCCAGTTCCGTGTATTTGCTCCGCTTTCTCAGTCTCCTTGATCTTCACTCTGGGGGCTGCTGGACAGGCAAAATCTACAATCTTGCAAGACTTTCCCTTTTTGTTAACTATTATGATATCCTGTATTGTTGCTTGAATGCGTTTATCCGTTTGTATATCCATGTCCCATAGGATCTTGTGGCTTTTATTTTCCAATACTGCTGCCGGTTTGTGTTTGTATCATTTGTCTCCGTGTTCAAGATACAATCGTTTGCATAATTGTAAATGTACTGCCTTCCCTGCTTCATCGTGTCTATTTTTATATTCTTTTGTTGCTAGTTTACTGCATTCAATTATTATGTGGTTTATTGTTCCGTCTCTTTGTCCATAGAGTCTGCATTTTCTGTTTTCTTGTGTTATGTCGATCTTTGCTTTGATGTTGTTGGTTCTTATCACGTTATCTTGTGCAGCTGTTATTAGGGATTCAGTTTCCCTGTTTACGTTTCCTTTTTGTAACTATTTCTAAGCGTTTTCGTTGGTCGCATCTTTTGTCATTCTTGTGAATCGTCCGTGTAGCTGTTTCTCTTCCCATTTTTTCCTCCTCTATTTCTCGTCTCTTTTTTTCTATTTTGTTCCTTCAGTGTCTCTTGTTGCAGTAATTATTTTTTCGGTTTTCTGTATCATGTATTTTTAAATTCTTTATTATTATTATTATTATTATTATTATTATTATTATTATTATTATTATTATTATTATTATTATTATTATTGGCCCACATGGAGCTTTCACACAAGTCAACAAACGATCTGATTGGAAACCTGTGGCGTTCTCTGGAGATTGAGTGACAACAAGTCTCCCCAGACATCCAGTTCTCTCCACCTCCTTCGATAGCATTTGCAAATGAATTTGCATCATCGCAACAGTCTCTTACCATTGATTTCTCGCCGGCAGTGGCCATTAGGTTATACTGGAATTTCAGTGGCACTAAGCCTCCCCAAAGTCCCAGTTCTCTTTGCGCTTGTCCAACCGAGGTCTGGCTGGCGCTATCTCCTCGGTCTTTCAGTCCTTCTTGACCCTCCTCAGCTCTTTGGTGTCTATTATTATTATTATTATTATTATTATTATTATTATTATTATTATTATTATTATTAACAACAAAGTCTTCTATACAAACCAGCGCTCCTCCTCCGTTTTTCCTTTTCACATAAAGTTGTCAGTATCATCCTTTGGGCGTAATGCATTGTGCATCGTCATTAGTTTCCTGGTTTTCTGATCGAGATTCCTTAGTTCTTCTTTGGTCAAGCTTATAAACGATAGGGATATCTTACTAGTGACACTTTCCACGTGTTTATTCATTTAAATAGATTTCTACTATATAATTTAGTTTCTTCTGAGATATTCCTTACCAATTTATTCTTTCATTTTTGTTGCTTTAATGATGTCTTCTTCCAGAACTCCCTAATATTTGTCTATGTCAACTAACCCCAAACCCTGCAAGAATTGAAGAAAAACATCAGGAACGAAACAAGGGTGTTAAATTATAATCCAGAGATTCTGCAATCGGTCATGGATAATATTTTGGAAAGAGAACAAATATGCGAAGATATTATTTTTTATACGTTTTTTTCTTTTTATTAGTCAGATTGTGCTTAAATTACAGAAAGATATCATCAAAAATAAAGAATCTATTTAAGTTCAAGACCGTCCAGTGACTTTTAGTGACACACTGTATATGTATGGTGTGTGTGTATATATATATATATATATATATATATATATATATATATATATATATATATATATATATATAAATCTGTGGATTGTTCGACTGCCCTTGCTTGCATCTTGTCTATCAAAAACATTGTGGCCATGGAAAGCAGTTTGTTGGTTGGTTGGTTGTTTTTGTTTTCCGGCATATCAACCCTTTTCGGGTTATTTAATGCCGAATCCAGTTATTTTGAAGAAAAGTTTTTTTAATAGAATATATTTGTTGTTTTCACGTCGGTTTCTATTTAACCCATAGTTTGGACCCTAACAAGTACTACCACTCCGGGTCAGAGTGGACCTGGGAGCAATGGTAATTAAAGGGTGGCTCCACACTCCCCAAAGCCCACAAGCGGGGGCCTCACCACTGGATATAGTTTAAGGTCATATCCAGGACCCCCATTGAGGGACTTTTACCCTCTGCAGGGGGGCAGTCGGCGTATTCTAATGCCCCACCGACAGTGCCGGAAAGCAGTTTGTATTTAATAAAATTCACATTGCTTTCCACAGTCCAACCATATTGAGTATAAATATACTTCTCTCTTTGCTTACCTTGCATATATAGTTTCGATCATGAAACTATGTTTTGTTATGTTTTAGTTTCGGTTTCGATTCTAACTGATGGCACTCCAATCATATATATATATATATTTTTTTACCTTTGAAATCATGACTATATATTGGGTACAATATAATATCAAATAATTGACTTTATAATAATAAATCATTTGCGTAATGTCATATGTAAGCGTATTTATGACCAAAGTTCTACTCGGTAAAGAGGAGTAAAGAGTAGAATAACTTAAGATCATAAAGAATAAAGTTACATAAAAAATTTATCACATTATCAAGTCAATATGAGTTTTAAGAAAGAAGAATAAGGGAGAAACCTCTTCAGGCCATGGCATTTCGAAGCTAAATGATTTTCGTCATAACACATACTTAAATCATTCGTTGACATCTATGCTGATGACACGACAATCTATGGCAACACATCAAAAGCTGTAAATGGCAAAGTTCTCTCTGATTCTCTCTCCTCTGATCTCGAGCGCGTGGTTCAGTGGAGGAATACGTGACCATCTAAAACAAAACTCCTATCTTTACATCATCAACGCTCTGATCCCCATCTGGCATCAATTGAAATGGATGGCTCTCGTCTAGGAGAAGCCCCATGTTTTGACAAGCTTCTGGGCTTTATTTTTACTCCTGATCTGAAATGGAACACGTACATCAAGTCTGTTGCCAAGGTTGCTGGAAAGATGGTAGGATCCTTCTACCGCTCCAGAAGATATCTCACTACTGATGCAATTCTCTATCTATTTAAAAGCCAAGTACGTCCAAGGATGGAATACTGCTGCCATATCTGGGTAGGAGCTACTAAAAATAGCCTATTCTGTCTTGACAGAGTACAAAATAGACGTCGTAGCTTAGTGGGGGATGCCCTTTTCTCTTCCCTGCAACCTATCTCCCACAGAAGAGACGTTGCGAGCCTATCTTTGTTTTATCATTATTTCCATGGCAGGTGCTCGTCTGAGCTTCAATCTCTGCCCCCCCCCTCGCCAATCTTTTACGATAAACACCCGTCTAGCTGAAACTACTGTCAAAAATTGTCCCCACTCTTTATCTGTGTCTAAATCAAAACGTAGATTCCATGAACAAGCTTCTTTCTTAGAACTGCACGCCTGTGGAACTCTGTTCCGTCTGCCTGCTTCCCACCTGACTACAACCTGGATGTCTTCAAGTCCAACGTAAACAAATTCCTGATGAACCGCCCCCTTAAGTAGACACTTTATTAAATCTCCACACTAACGTACTGTACATGCAATAACCCTTATCTCTGAGTGGCTTCCTGACCTTGATAAGTGGTGACCACCTTGTACAAAAAAAAAGGAGAAAAACCGGCACTGTACAAATGTAAAGGTAAAAAGTAGTTTTGAGACGATTAATCGGAATCAGAATCTGGAATCGGAAAAATCTGAAGAATTGGGGGCATCGGAATCGGTATCGGAATCGGAAAAATTGATGCCTATTTTCCGATGCCAAAACGATTCTTTTAATTGACTTTTTTATTTGATTTTTTTTAAACCAAAATCTTCCATTGCTGATAATAATGATAGAATAATAAATATTTATTGATTTCAAAATACCAGTTAAGCTAAAATCGATAGATCATCCTCCACAAATGTATTTTGACGTTTAGGGAAATATTGCATGTTTAACATTTTTTTTACGAAAATCTGGGGAAATAACAATCTCATAGTTAAATAATTAATGATTCATAAAGAATCGGAATCGGTAATTGTATCGTAATCAGGAAAAATATTGGAATCGTCCCATCACTAGTAAAAATACAACACCGACTTTAGAAAACATTCAGATTAGAAATGGGAAAAAATTTGAGATTAAAATTGTAAATTATTTTATAGGGGGGGTATGATATGAATCAAAGAGAGAAGTGGCATAAAAAACAATAAAGACTAAAAAAATATTAAAAAAAAATATATATAAGAAAATAAAATAATCAGATTTTAAAAATCTAATATATAAACAGCTGTATGTCTGTCTGTCTGTCTCCATATTTTCAAATTATATCTTTTCCGAAATTAAAATCGCAGAGCGGCGCTAGGGACCTCAAATTATTGAATTTTTAGGTACTGTTCCTTTATGATTTTTTAACTTTTAATAGTTGATGCAATTCTTTATCTATATAAAAGCCAAGTACTTCCAAGGATAGAATACTGCTGCCATATCTGGGCAGGAGCTGCTACAAACAGCCTATCCTGTCTCGACAGTGAACAAAATAGACTTCGTGGTTTAGTGGGGGATGCCCTTTTCTCTTCCCTGAAACCTCTCTCCCACAGGAGAGACGTTGCGAGCCTGTCTTTGTTTTATCGTTATTTCCATGGCAGGTGCTCGTCTGAGCTCCAATCCCTCGTCCTCCCTCGCCAATTTTTCACGAGAAACACCCGCCTGGCTGAAACTACTGTCAATAAGTTTCCCCACTCTTTATCTGTGCCTAAATTCAAATGTAGATTCCATGAGCAAAGCTTCTTTCTCTTAGAACTGCACGCCAGTGGAACTCTCTCCCCCTTAAGTAGGACACTCTATCAAAATCCCTAATACTAATGATTACTACAATGCTATCTCATTGATTACTGTACACGCAATAACCCTTATCCCTGAGTGGCATTCGGGCCTTGATAAGTGGTGACCCCAATGTAAAAAAGTGAGAAAAAATGGGTCAAAATTTAAAAAATCGTTATACATTTTGTACATTCATGTTAGTTTATTTTTATTTTTAATTTTTAGTCACGTGACATGCGTGTTACGTTGGTACAGTGTTAAATTTACCGACTTTGAAAGCCATAGTTTCGATTTTAGCTGATGTAATGCATGTGTTTTTTACGTTTGAAATCATGACTCTATTAGTGCTTTGACAACAGCATATTCTTTTCATTGCTTTGACCCCTGAGTATATATCCATTAATATCTTATATGTTTTTCTACAGGCTGATGTGGTTTTAGGTTGATTTACTGCGTCTGACTGTGTCTTACTGTGTCGGATATATACTAGAGAGTCAAAAGAATGAAAAGAATATGCTGTTGTCACCGCTTCACTCTAGAGGTCACCGGATGTCGAAAATCTTTCTTACTAAAATGACTTCTTTGCCAAATGTTTGCTTTTGTAATTGTAATTCCTTCCCTGTTTTGTTTTTTGTTTCTACGACTGTATTAACACATAGAGATTTAAATGTAATGTTAACACAAACATATCACGACACAAATGTGCACTTAGGATGCTCCTACACATCTGGCTCCCTAATTAGCCCTTTACGTTTCAGTGAAAACGTGACTTGTTTACGTTTCAATAAAAAAAAAATCATTGAACGAATTTTGTAGGGAATCTGTCAGCGCTCAGTCTACAGGTAAAAGGTATGAAGTCCATATACCTTGATTGGCTGAAGACAGTGATAACTGTGGGCGTGGCATGCTCTCGCAATTGCACCCAGGCACGGCCACTGTAAAACAGGCCATTGCACTAAAGTCACGTGATTTTCTGACGTCACGGAATATGGTATTAGGCGATAAACGATTATTACGAAGGGTGGGCATTTCTTTTAAATTCAGTACATTCTGTGAAAACTTTTCTGTGCATGCGTCTGTGTAAAAAAATGTTTTCCGTTTATTATTTCTTAGTTCCGTTCTGCTTTTAACTCATGTAATTTTACATAATTGTTTTATTGTTTTCATTACCTTTAATAAAGTTCAAATTTTAGTAGATTCTTTTTTGTTTTTCGTTTTTTTTAAAATGCATTCCTTACTAAATAATTACCGAATTCTAGTCTTTAAAATACACGAAACTACGAAATATTTACTTACTTTTTACGCAATGAATTTTTTTGTATTTTTAAAATTGATATTGAATAAGTTCAGTTCCAGTATAATTGAGTTTCCGTTTTTATAATGATTAAAAAAATCCCATGGTTTTCTGTAAAAGCTCCCATTTGTTATCGACTGTCTGACTGTTCGACAGATCTTACATGCTTGTACCTCGTGCATGACATTATTTTTCAATGAGTAGGCCTGTTTTGTTGGTCTTGGGCTAAGGCGGCGTTAAATTTAAAATAATCGTAATTGACTGAGTTCGATCGATAAAAAAGTATTGAACCATTTTTAAATGATTTATCTTAATTGGCAAACTTTTTTTTTCTTGAGTTAGAGATTCCCATCGAATGTTTTCGATTGCAAATTACGAAATAAAAACAGAAATCAGTTTACGATCTGAAATCTGTGAAAACACAATGCAAAATCTCTACTATTGTATAAAAGTCACGTTGTGTGTGTGTGAATTCCTTCCTCATAGGTTCCGAAACGGTTGAGCCTATCTTTTTCAAATTTCACACCAAAGGAAATGTCTATGCCTGTCAGTGTTCTTTGTATGTTTTGTACAGCAATTCATCCGATAAGTATCGAAAATCAAAAAAATCTGGCTTTTTTCTTATAGATAAAAAACATTTTTACAGGGGAATATTTTAGGTTGCACCGGCCAGGGAAATACTAACATTCCAACAAATAATTTCTTCTAAGAAAAAAACAAAAAAAACAACAACAAAACCAGAGTAACCGACATTTGAAAATATCGCTCCGCCGTAGAGCATTCGGCTACAGATCGAATATTCCCGTGTTTAAGCCCGCGTGCACCTCGCCATTTTATTCTATATTTTTTCTTATTAATGAATTTAATTTATGATAAATATAGGTATCATTAAAAATAGCCGCAAATCATTTCTTCGTTTCATTGTCAAGCCCCAAAAATCAGCTGACGTGATAATGTAAACAAACACAAACGGAATTTGATGAACGGCATTATTATTATTATTATTATTATTATTATTATTATTATTATTATTATTATTATTATTATTTATTTATTTATTTATTTATATATTTATTTATTTTATCTTATTTTATTTTATTTATTTATTATTTATTTATTTATTTTTTTTTTTGCTAATAAGTCCACAGGGCAAATTATTCCTCGTAATATACTATATTCAATAGAGGATTGATTCTATAATAATACATACGCAATCTGCATAAATTAAAATATCATGTTTAAACGTATTGTACGACCGGGCAACTCCGGGCGTCGAGCTAAGGACATATAAAGATAAAGTTGGAGTTAGGTTAGGGTTAAAAATATTAACCTTCGTAAAAAAAAAATGATAAATTTGAAAAACTTCCTTAAGTAAGAAATAAAAGAACGAAAATTGAAAAAGAATTTTTTTTAAATAACAAATTAAGTAAATCATTTTTAACATAGAAGATGGGAAGGGTTAATCTTAGGCCGAAGTCAGGAAAATGCGAAAGGTATTTCATTTAATGTTCGTACTAATTAAACATTTGGGAACAGCTCACGAATTTACTGCCTGTCTCTTAAGTTAAATCGTTACAATTCGTGGCGATATGTGTCCCTTTCTTATTTAAGTACAAAAAATTAACTCCTTCATACGGATTTTTTTGGACTTACACTATAATGTATATCGGCCACATACGCGACGTGTCGAAAAACATATGAGGCTCGCACGTATAGCAAAACGAATTGCAAACAAAATGAACAAAACAAACAATAATAAAAAGAAGAAAAAAAACGAGCACAGAAGGAAAATATCCAAAAGCGTAGCTGTACCCCCTTGAGCTAGGCCAGTTTTATTCTTGTTACGTTAGAGAAAATAAAGATTACGCCCCACAGTTGTGAACTGGGATTGGGGTTCATGAGAAACAAAAGGGCAAAGAGCACTTGCTTCGTACAAGTCATCAGGTTATCGGCCGTGTCTTAATGAGTTGCACAGATTAGGTTTCTCAACAATCAAAAATATAATTCATAAACCCGAATCTAATTCCTAGATCAAAGCTAGCACATACTACTTGCCCTGCAGTGACTGTGGACAGATATACATCGGCGAAACACAATACAGTCTTGACAAGAGAATGTACGAACATAAAAGGGACATAAAAATGTAAAACATCCTCACGCCATTTTACTCCACATGATGGAGCATGATCACCCTTTTGATTTTGAAAATGCAACAATTCTAAAAACATTACGCAATAAATCTACACGACGTTTGATGGAATCCGCCCTTATCTCCCACTCCCCAATGTAATAAAATAAAAGCAAACATTTTTTAACATTTCTCCGCACTTGTGTAAAAAAATTATCCATGAAAATAATTTAGACAGGTTATTTTTTTTTTGCATGTACACATGTAAACGTGTATAATATACTGCCCCCGCTTCCCTCGATATATATATATACTCTTAATTAACCTTCTCATTAATTGACCTCCATCGTACTGTATACAGATACTCCACGGCTGACTGGGATAGCTTCCGTACATTCATATCTTCTCTACCGCTGCATTCCATGTTTAAAAAGGATGTGTCCTCTATAGTATCAGACCTAACCGAATGGTTAATTGTAGGCATAGACTGATTCATACCATCTAAAAAATTTCAACAGATACCTTACAGCCAGCCATGGTTTCCCCAGAATGTGCTGCTGCCATTGTGCACAGAAATCACTTTTTCCATAACTGCCAACGTAATAGATGCACTGAGACTAAAGCTGCTTTCAGGAACGCCAGCAACCACTGTAAAAGAGTAATAAAAACTGCAAGAGAGCTATATGCCCAGTCTGTTAAATCCAAAGTAGCTGATCAGCGGCTTGGTTCCCACCAGTTTTGGCAAATAACAAATAGGATCCTGAACAGAAGTGTGCGTTCTATCGCAACCATTACCAATGGACCAGAGGTCATCTCGTCAGCATCAGACAAGGCAAAACTATTTGCAAAGAACTTTGCAGCTAATTCTACCCTATGCGCCGAAGGCCATCAACTCCCCATATTTCCTCCTATAACACAAAACACGCTAGATAATATACAAATATCTGTGCTTGAGGTCGCCAAGCTAACCAAGAACCTTGATTCCAGTAAAGCAACTGGCCCTGACGGCATCACAATTATAGTGTTAAAAAAGCTTCAACCTGAACGTGTTCCCATACTTACAAAACTGTTTAAGCGTTACCTTAAGGAGAAGTGCTTTCCAACACCCTAGAAAACCTCATCAGTATGCCCTGTATTTAAGAATTCATGTGATAAGTCCTCTCCCTCTCAGTACAGACCTATAAGTCTCCTGTGTATCATGAGTAAGTTGCTGGAATCCATATTAAATAGAGAAATAGTCAACCACCTCAGCAGAAATAACCTCCTTAGTGACATGAAATATGGTTTCCGTTCTGCAAGATATACCGCAGATGTGCTAACGGTTATATCTCATAGGATTAGTGAATCTCTTGACAAAGGCTACCTTTCTAGGGCAATTGCTCTTGACATATCAAAGGCCTTCGACAATGTATGGCATAAAGGCCTACTTCACAAGATTTCCAGCTACAGTATAACTGGAAATGTTTTCTCAATAATTAAATCATTTCTCTCTAATAGGCTCATAAGAGTAGTGGTCGATGGACAAAAATCAGAGGCCTGCAGTATTAATGCTGGAGTCCCTCAGGGGTCCATCCTGGGCCCAACTCTCTTCCTGATCTACATCAATGATCTCCCGAAACACATACTTAAATCATTCGTTGCTGGTCTGAGCTCCACTCTCTGGTTCCCCCCTCGCCAATCTTTTACGAAAAACACCCGTCTAGCTGTAGCCACTGTCCAAAATTTTCCCCACTCTCTATCTGTGCCTAAACCAAAATGTAGATTCTATGAACACAGCTTCTTTCTTAGAACAGCACGCCAGTGGAACTCTGTTCCGTTTGCCTGTTTCCCACCTGACTACAACCTGGATGTCTTCAAATCCAACGTAAACAAATTTCTGATGAACCGCCCCCTTAAGTAGACACTTTGTGAAATCTCAACACAACGTACAACGTACTGTACATGCAATAACCCTTATCCCTGAGTGGCTTCCGGGCCTTGATAAGTGGTGACCTCTTTGTAAAAAAAAAATCAGTGAGCATCTTACATTTATACTCTTGAAAATACGGGCGAAACCTCGTCGAGTTTTTAGTTCTTTCTACCTCGTTTGTATCATTAGATTAACAATTCAAATATTACACTAGTCCATTTAATAAATGTAAAACATAAAGAAATAACAGACAAACTTAATACTATCGATAGATAGTATTATTAGTAAATTTAAATCCAAGGAAAAGTACTTATTTTTCCTTTGCATTCGCAATGAATTCATCCCAACTTGACACGATCATAGGCTTGGTACGGGTGAATGCCAGTTTTAGAGAGTGGTTTGTGCAGGGTTCATCTAGGTCGCTTCCTGACAAATTCTGATGCAAAGGCAACTTTCACAACAAGGTCGATGTTAGTACATGTTTAGTACATGTTTAGTACATGTTTAGTACATGTTTACTCTATCTGAGCCGCAATTGCTTCTACTTGCCTTCATTCTTTGCGATGCTGTAACGCCTTCGGGTGTCTTTACTGCAGACGAAGCCGAGCAGTATTATTCCTAGACATGCAGCAAACATTTTTGTTACCTGTCTCCCTCGTTGTTTGTGGGCACTCGGGGCTGTACATAACACAATTCTCCTAATAGTTTGGTAGATCTTTGACTTTAGACGTCATATATATTATTAAACTAGCCTGGTGCCCGGCGTTGCACGGGCGTTCGGAGGTGTATTGAGAAAAAAAGTAGTAATAGGCAGGCAGGCTCGAACCCGTAACGCGAAGGAGGAAAAGAACTCGAAAAAAAAACAAAAACAAAGTGGCGTCTTTGCCGTTGCATCCATCGCCAAACTGGAAATGACGAAGTTTAAATTAAGGCTAGTCAATCAAAAGAGGGAAAGACTTTCGAAAATATCAGCAAAAAAGCGACCCACCCTGTAGAAAAGTTCCCTGTTGAAGGCGAAAGAATTAATGATTTTAGCCAATTTTTTTATATTTGTCGTCCGAAGGGTCGAGCTTCAAAACAATACCGATCTCGTGAAAATCCGTCACCTCTGTCGAAAGTTTAAGGCAGTGATACATACATACATACATACATACATACATACATACATACATACATACATACATACATACATGCGTTTAAACAGACAGGTGAAATTTATATATATCATGAGTGTACTTTTAACAATAAACCAGCCACTAGAAATATTAACCCAACTAGTCTTATTGCTTCGTTAAATACGAGGATCTTTCAAAAAGTAAGGCCTCTTAAACGCGTAAACAAAGAAAAAAACGAACAACTTTGAAGAGCTACGAAGGTGGGAGTAATATCATTAAAACAAACGCTCTGTTTGTACTCCAGAATTTATTTTACTACATGGTCACCACCATTCTCAATTTTACCGGCGATTAACGATGCCTCGCTTGTAAAAGTCTGAAGCGTGCTTTGTCACTCACATCTCTACCACCACCCTAAAATCGACAAACCCATCTCCTAACTGTGCTGACATCAACTGCACGAGCTTTGTAAACGTTTAACGTTTTGATTGGTTCAAATTTTTATGCACGGAGGAATTCGATGACGCATCTCTGCTTCTGACGTACGTCCATGACAGAGGGTTGTTTTCTTAGAATCTTACACTTTCAATGTCTGCAACAGTGAAAAACATTTAGGTTAGGAATGCATACGTTCAGTCATCATAAAAATGCTACTTGCGATCCCCCTTTTATCTATTTGACCGGAATAAAAATAGGAGGGATTACTTATGGAACGTCCCCCGTGAGATTAGAGACATAGTTAATCTATGTTGTCCTTGTTAATCCAAAGAGAGTTCTTTGTTTGGCATACTCTTGAAAAGTGGTTATTTTGTGACACTATGTGGCCCCACCAACAAGAACAAATACAAATACAAAAATAAAATAAAACAGAGGAGTAAAAAACCCTCTGATATGTTGGTTAGATTCTGAGTATGTGTCAACATGTACGTTCTGTCGAGGCTGTGTCAGTCAGTTACCGTCAGCTCATCTCTCCACCTGCTCTGAGCCATGTAAGTCGTAGTTTATACTTCCCAAATAGTGCCTATCCTTAAATACTCTTTATTACTTATTTATAACACAGTACCCACTAACAGGTAGAGCTCTATTATATCATAAATTCACATATTCATGCAGACATATATGGGTACATGCATATATGTTGCAGATACGATTCCGTTCGAAATTCAGCTTCAACTAAACTGAGACCAAGTATATCTTTCCTCTTTCTAAACAGAAATAAAAAAAATATTTATAATACGGTTGTTCAATGCGTCTCAGTAGCGTTGATATTTTGACCCGATGAAGCTGGATTTCGAACTGATCGCACCTGAAAAACGTATGCATATATGTAACCAATAATGTTTGTATAATTAAAGTAATTTATACTACAAGGAGTGTTCCAAATGTAATGCCTCTAATTTTATTTTAATTCCAACCGATTGGATTTGCGTTACTATGATGACTGAACTTATGCATTCATAGCATGAATGTTGCAGATATTGACGGTGTGAGGATCTAAGAAAGCAACTCCTGTCACGAACGTGCGTCAGAAACAGATATGCGTCATTTAATTGGCAAAAGTGCATTGAGAATGGTAGTGACTGTGTATTGTACCCGTCTTCGTAGCTCTTAAACCTTTTGAATTAAAAAAAATTGGAGGCTTTACTTTTGGAACGACTCTCGTATGACAAAGTGCGCCCGGGTGCCCATGCACAGTCATAGTGCATCGCTGGCAAAAATACATTGAAATAATTATATATATATATATATTTATATATATATATATATATATATATATATATATATATATATATATATATATATATATATATATATATATATATTTATATATATATACGAGGGGCGTGCAATAAGTAATACCCTTGATCCACTTCCAGTTGTCTAATCTAGCTGAAATTTTGCATGTGCAATGATTTATATCTCTACAGGTAATGTGGCAAATTACTGTTTTACAGGTGTTTGAACTGAGTCAGGTGTGAAATGGGGCCTGTTGAATGTCGAGCAGTGATCCAGTTTTTATATTTGAAAGGACGCACACCACAAGAGACTTTTGATGAAATGAAAGAAATTTGTGGTGATAATGCCCCATCATATGACCTTGTAAAACGCTGGCATCGTGAATTCAAACATGGCCGGAAGTTTGTGGAAACAGCTCCCAGACCTGGTCGCCCTCCACCTTCTGCCATTGATGAGGCATCTGTCCGTTAAGTTGAGGTTGCCATTTTGGAAGATCGGCGCATTACTATTCACCAAATAGCCCAAGATGTCAAAATTAGTACAGGGTCTGTGGAAACTATCATTCATTACCATTTGCATATGTATAAGGTGTCTGCCAGATGGATTCCCAGGTTGCTCACACCATTCCAGAAGCGAGAACGCGTCGAGTGCTCGAGGATGAATTTGGAGATGTGCCAAGAAGATGAGTCAAAGCTTTTCAAAAGACTGATTACACACGATGAAACCTGGGTTCATCACTATGATCCAGAGACCAAAGCACAGGCAACGCAGTGAAAGCACTTGAACTCACCACCTCTAAAGAACGCAAGAGTGCAGCCCTCCGCTGGCAAGGTCATGTTCACAGTCTTCTGGGACCAGGACGGAGTAGTGATGACAGATTTCCTGGCAAGAGGTACCACAATTATAGGAACCTATTATGCTTCACTTTTGAGGAAATTAAGGGAAGCTAAACAAATCAAGAGGCGGGGCAAGATCAACAAAGGTACCTCCTCCTGCAGGACAACGCTTCGGTCCACAACTCGCATGTCGCCAGATCAGAAGCACCCTCTGACTTTCACCTCTTCCCAGCCATGAAGTTGTTTTTGAAAGGAAAGCGTTTCCCAGGTGATGCAGCTTTGATTTCTGAAGTCACGTCGTGGTTGGAGGACCAACCTGGGGTGTTCTACAAAAACGGTCTCCAGATTTGCATCAAACGATGGGAGAAATGCATAACTCTGGGTGGAGAAAGACTAATAACTGTGTCAAGTTTCGTTGCTCTACTGCTATGGGAAGTTAGTCAGGGACATTACTTATTGCACGCCCCTCGTATATATATATATATATATATATATATATATATATATATATATATATATATACATATATTATAAATATATATATATATATAGGATTTCATCAGTTCAACCGCCTGCCATTCCATGGGATTAAACTGGTTCCCTTTCTTTTCGCTTCGTGACCTGACACGTGTGCCCTCTTTAACTGTTGCTAAAAACCACGCCGTCGCCCATGGGAGTGGCACGCCACGCACTAAAGTAATAACAAACACTATAAATAAACTGGAAATTTTAATTGTCAAAAAGGTATTAATTTCATCCTTTCCTTTTTTTGCGACTATGCATGAATGTAACTAGGTTATTATTATTATTACTATTATTACTATTATTATTATTATTATTAGTAGTAGTAGTAGTAGTAATAGTAGTAGTAGCAGAAAATCCCGACACTAACAAAAAACTGAATGTGAACGTCCTCCGTAAACTCTTGTCCCCAGCAACCGTGTTTTAATACAGCGAGACAATCCACTTTTAGCTGACAACATATGCCCCCACTTCTTCGTGAATTGAGCACTGTGTTTAGTAAAATCGCCAGCTTCCATTGGCGATAATGCGCACTTCGTGTTAATCTGGCCCGATTCTGTAAGGGTTATAATCTGATGGCATAAGAAAGTTATATATAACTTTTATTCCTCATTTTTCATTTGATATAATATGTGTGTGAAATAGTAAACTAAAGAGAAAGAGTGAGAGAAAGATAGATAGATAGATAGATAGATAGAGAGAGAGAGAGAGAGAGAGAGAGAGAGAGAGTGAGAGAGAGAGAGAGATGGATCCAACATTTAAGGTTCCTGCGAGTACAGGCTTGCCCCACGATAGCAATCCAGAGAGCAATCGACACAGGAAGACATGAACACGCTTGCCCTTCGGTCAAAACCTAACGAGAAAAACACGAAGAACAGACGGGCTACAAAATTTGGTCGAAATCACGTGTTAGCATAATCCTTAACGAACTCGCATAAACAATGCCACGTGGCTACAAGCAAACATTCACGCTCACAAAAGACAAACAATCCCCCTCGCAACCCACTATCCTCACGCAAAACGATATACCATCTACTGGACATTCGTACATTCATTGTCTACCAGAGGAATGAGGACCCTACAATTGTGTTATATATATATATATATATATATATATATATATATATATATATATATATAAAATTATTTACTATAATAATTATTAAATTTTTTTATTTAATATAATAATTATTAAATAATAATTATATATATATATATATATATATATATATATATATATATATATATATATATGATGTGAAACGGAAGCGGAAGGCCGGAGGCTCGACGTTTTGCCCTTATTATGCGGGCTTTTTCAAGGGGTGTGGTCACTCACACCTCTTGAAAAAGCCCGTATAATTCGGGCGAAACGTCGAGCGTCCGGTCTTCCGCTTCCTTTTCACATCATAACGTCGGGTTGTACGCATTTTAAAATTCATTTTTTTTTTTTAAATATCCTCTTTTAGCGTATTTCACGAACGAGCAATGGATGGAGGCATATATATATATATATATATATATATATATATATATATATATATATATATATATATATATATACGAGCAATGCCGGGAGGCATATATACTAGCATGCCTCCTTTTTTTATTTAATATAATAATTATTAAATAATTATATATATATATATATATATATATATATATATATATATATACTAGCATGCCTCCCGGCATTGCTCGTTCGTGAAATACGCTAAAAGATGATATTTTCAAAAAAAAAAAAAAAATGAATTTTAAAATGCGTACAACCCGACGTTATGATATGAAAAGGAAGCGGAAGACCGGACGCTCGACGTTTCGCCCGAATTATACGGGCTTTTTCAAGAGTTGTGAGTGACCACACCCCTTGAAAAAGCCCGCATAATCACCACGGCTTAAGGGAGCCATCTCCACCCCAATACATACATACATACATACATACATACATACATACATACATGATGATTGCAACGTCTTGTCAGACGACTGCCACTCCCTCAGACATTTAAAATCCATGAGCCCAAATACCTGAGTGAGTATCTATACAAAGATGATGTTACAGAGTCTTAGCTTTGTACGACAGCTAAGTCTCTCTCTCGGTTCAAAATGTTGAGATCCAGCAACAAGCAAGAGCAAGATAGCCAGCAACAAATTAAACTGCAGACCAGCTTAATGCGGGTAATGGTCTTCCGCTTTATGGTTTTTTAAATCAGAGATTTGCTTCTCCTAGAAAGGTTGCCTTCACCACGGCTTACGGGAGCCCTCTCCACCCCAATACACATATACACACACACACACAAATATACACGGTGCTAGGTGGCCGTTGACCCAGAAAAAGAGTTCATTCGCCCTTTGGAAGGTCTTGTTTTTAATCCTTCAGGGAGACTAGCCGCCCTCCTCACCAAACAAGTCTGGTGGGGGAACCAGTTTAGTCGCCGGTGAGGCAGGTAGTACTGGGTTACATGGTACCAGTAGCATATGACATGACCTGGCATACAACATACATACATACATACATACATTTAAGCAGACAGGTGAGATTTATATTTTAGAAGATTACAATTCTGGGCATATGACTCTCTCAGGTTTAGGTTAGAGGTTTAATTGTCATCAACTCTACACATTAAATTAATGTCTGTATTTCGGCCAGACCGCGTTGAATTTTGTCTTCTAGGTGGTATATTGTGTCTTATTTATCAACGTAGACATGGAACTTTACAAATCTCCATAAAAAATAATGTAATGGGATAAAATCACATGAACGTGGGATTATTCGTTCATGAAAATGATTTTCAAGATAAATTTTCACAATTTGCAAACGCTGATTTGATGTGTCAGTTTCTTTATGATGAATTGCAAAACCAAACTGAACTCAAAATAACCGATAGTTGCCACAAATCTGCAATTTAAAAAAATCGAGTTGTCAATATAAAGTTTACTGCCTCTAAAAAATACCCTGCACTTATCGGTATGCGAAAATATTAAAAGAAGGGGCACTTTTGCATTACACGGACGGCTCCATTTTTTGTTGGCTTGACTAAACTCTCACCAGGAGGAACTTCAACCCGATTTAAAAATGACAATAAGTCGACCAAGTTCATTCATTTCATTTCATCCAAATTATTTATTCATTTTAAAGTTAAAACTATAATATATATAACTTTGTTGACGCTTCAGCAGGTGTCACAAAAATAAAATAAAAATTATATTATGTTACAGTGACAATTCAGAAGAAAACGAAATCTAATGTTGCTTTAGTTTGGAAAAAATGCGTTTAAATTATAAAATTGTTTGGAAAAGAAATTCAATTTTACTTTAATCCAAAAAATGTTTTAGAGAAAAAAAAGTCCAATGTTGCTTTAATTCCAAAATTATTTTATTAAAATTATATTTTCTTACGGAAACTTTTTAATAAATGTGTTTACAATTATATATTGATACATTTTTACACAATAAATATTTTAGTTTTCAAATACTTTTGTGTTTGGAAAAAAAAATCCTGTTTGTCGTTTTATTTGATTCAGAAGAAATTGGAGTTATTACCTACTTTCAATGGCGCCGTCCGTGTAATGCAAAAGTACCAAAGATGGTCAGTGCATACAGCTATCTTTCTGTTTCATGCGATACATCTGGCCCCTTAGTGCCGCTTTTTATTTATTTTGTTTTAGCTCGGCACACAAACCAACAGAGTCTGCCCTTTTTCTGAAATGGACTTTTACCCGGTGGATTTCAGCATGTTATTGGTCCTGTGCAGTCCTAGGAAATCCACCCGCCCAGGTTTTTCTTAGAGAAGGAGTTTAGTTTATTGCTTATCGCCTGAGGTGTCTTTGCTTGAGAATTCCAACGAGGCTGCTCAGGCATTTTTTGCAGGCTAGAGTGCTTTGTCTATGGTGGGAGTGTGCTGGGTGTTCACCCCAACTTGTCGACTCTTGTGTATAATCTTTCCGCCCTGGGGAAAGGAGAGGTAAATACACTTACATTGTAGCAGTCGTGTTAATGGAAAAGTTTCCCACTCCTACATCAAAAGAGGGATGTTACACAAATCACGGGATTTCCGCCCCCCCCCATTTATCAATCGAGACTCGAACGGAGAAAGACGTGTTCCTGCCTGTTTCCTCCAACGACTATATCTTCCTTTTGTCTCACACACCCGGACAGCAGGCGAAGTTTGTTTCTGTTTATTTTTCACAAAAAAGCACTCATCTATCTACAGCCATTGGCAACAATTCCTCCCCACTAAACGAAAATTCCATTAAATTTTTTTTTCCTACAATTGCCCTCTGTAGAATTCTATACTGTTTGCCTGCTTTCCAGCTGAGTACAACACGGTTGTTTTAAAGTCCAATACTAACAAGTTCTTGTTGAGCTGTTCCTTTAAATAATAAAATTCTACCCAATTTCTACGACTACCGATCACTACGCTATTATCTCACTGAAAGGAACCCAGTGTTTAATCCACGGGGATAGGTTCTCCTTCCATAAACCATGGATAAAAGTCCTTAGTAGTTGGCAATTGCATTTGGAATATCGATGTATCATTTATCTTCTTGCTAAGAGGTTATGGTCTACAGAAAATTTCTGAGCAACTCCGTCAGCATTTCCTTTGAGTGATTCTCTCTTACACGTACTGCGGAATAAAACTTCAACCACCAGAAGTGTCTCATTTAGAAGTAATTAGCAGAGATATAAAACGTTGTCTGGATCCATTAAAAAAACTAAATACATGTTAAGTTTCCCTTCTCAGAAGAGAAATTTCTTTTTTATGTGGATAGTGAAAAATTAAAACTTAGGAGGCCTTCAGAGCGCTACTGAAAGCACCAAATAAATTAAGGATGCCTCCAGAGCACTACTAAAACTAAGTTTCTCGCCGCTTTTTTTCTTTGTAAGGAAATTACAATAGTTAAGAAGCGATAAATTAAATCCGGCTTTTCAATTTGGACTATATTAACCTAATATATAAATGGTACTATGTCTGTCTGTCTGTCTCCATATTTTCAAACTCTTATCTCTTCCGAAATTAAAAGGCGCAGAGCGGCGCTAGGGGCGTCAAATGGTTAAATTTTTTATGGACCGGTCTTTATGGGTCTATAGCCGGTTAAAATAGTTTTTAAGGGATCAAAAAGGGGGTGAAAATTGAAAAAATCAGTATACATTTTATACATTCATCTTAGTTTATTTTAATCAGTTCATATGTGTGTTACGTTGCTTCAGTGGTAACGTCACCAGCTTTGGATGCTACAGTTTTGCTTTCGGTTTCGATTCTAGCTGATGGCGCCAAAATAATTTTTTATTCTTTTAAAATCACCACTCTCTAATAATATATATGAAATCTGGACAAATTAGAATATCATATTTAAGCGTATTTTACGACCGGGCAATACATAACATTAAAAATCGTCATAACATTAAATGATACGAATGGTTGTTTGACTTAAAAGATTGAATGTTTTTCCAATTTTAGATAATATTTTTCTGTTGTTACGATGTTACAAAAAACAACTTTGTAGGGTTTTGTTGTGTATTTTTGAAGTTTTAACTGGACGTGCAAACACACAAATAAGTGTCCTTTATATAAGAGATATCCCACCTAACACTTTTTCTTTTTGCCATTTCTTTCTTTTTTTTCTTTCTTTCATTCGCCACTTGTTTCGTTTCTTGTTTCTTCCTAAATCTTTTTCTAGTATTTCGTTCTTTTTTTTTGCTTTCTTCTTTTCTACCATGTCTCTATCATATCGCTCCTTTTCTTTTTTTTATTTCTTTTTGCCTTTCTTTCTCCTCTTGCATAATTTTCTTCTTCCTAACTTTTTTTTTATATATATATATATACGTTCATTCTCTCTTATTCCTCCTCACTATCCTTCTTTATCGCCTCATCTACCATTTCCTTCTTTCTTTTTTATTTCTTTATTCAAGAAGTATGGCGTGGTTTGCTTGAAGCACTGTTAGAGAATAAAAACATTTTTAGAAGGCTAGAACAAGCGTTTGGATTTAAATCTAAATAAAACCGCCATTTTTCAATTTACATTCTAGAGAGAGGATTAATTTTTCCACTGACGATGGGTTATTACCCGAAAGGACCTTTGGAATTAAATACCATCCACAGTTAAAATTCAGGTAGATAAATGAATAAATGTACATTAAATATATATATATATATATATATATATATATATATATATATATATATATATATATATATATATATAATGAATAAATAAAAAAGAAAAAATATTGAATTATTTATCATTCATATGTTTATTTATCTTTTCGCAACGACTGTACATTCCTGGATTGTTTTAGCCTTCTAAAAATACCTTTTATTTCTTTATTCTTTTCCTTCATTTTCCTTGTTTTCTGTCTTTCTTTCTTTCTTTCTTCTCAACGTTTCTTTATATTTCCTCTTCCCTTTTTTACTCCTCTCCTATCTTCACTTTCTTTCTCCCTCCCTACCGCAACCCTTTTACGCATCTCTCCTTCTGTTAGTTCTTTTTTTCTACTTTTTTCTTTTTAATCTTGTCTCCTGCCAATTCCTAGTTTTTTTTTTTTCATAGGCGTACTTCTTTTGCCCTTTCTTTCTTTTTGTCCAGTTTTTCTTCTTTCTTTTTCTGGCTTGACTCCGTGTTTCCCTCTTCCTAACTTTTTTTTATATATATATACTTCTTTTAGCTCTTTCTTTCTTTTCGTCCATTTCTTTCTTTTTTTCTTTCCTATCCCTTTCCTTTATTCTTTCTGACTTTTTCATATACGTACTTCTTTTGTCCTTTCTTTATTTTCGTCCCTCTCTTCTTCAATATCCCCCTCTCTCTTTCGCCCTAACACCCTATTCCTCTTTTTCGCCCTTTCTTCCTTGCAGACTCCAACTCTGCTCGACTGTCTACTAGAAACGATAAATCTGCCGATGGAAACCAGATACAAAAGCCGTTGTTGAAGCAAGTGTAGACCACTTAAGAATAACAAACGCACCCCTGTCTGTCGAAAGTATGAGAATCCTCACAGAATGGGGCCAGGTTAACACGAATTTCGCGGTTAAGGCGGAAGCAAGGTTGAGATGTTACGGATTGGGTTGGGACAAGCGGGCTGGGCTGTGTTCGGCTGTGGCTGAGCTGGGCTGGGGGTAGGGCGTAACCCGGGGCGTAACTTCATCTGCAAACTCCGCGGGGTCCGGAGAGTTTATAAAACTTTTACGCTGAGATTCATACACACCTTTTAAATAATTCTACGCGTGTTTCACGTTTATATTGACATTGTTCCAAATTATGATCTTTTAAAAGAAAACTCGTTTTAGGAAATGCGTTAAGTAATGTTTTAAGTAACTTAATTGCCAACCTGTTCAGTAATATAGTTTAATTACTCGTCCAGAAGATAAAATCATCAGGGGAAAAAGGGGCAAGTAATACGTGGCTAAAAAAGAACCAAGAATTTAATTAAGTAAAATAAACTATGTTTTCTCAGGCATAAATATTTGCCTGTGTGTAAATGCGTGACAAAATTTGTTTTGTTGGTCTACTGTAAAATGTCCTGCAGTCTCCCAACAATCTATCCTTCTCCTTCTTCACAATTCCCGGTCTCAAAATTCAATACACATCTGACAAAACCTTCTCTGATCAACAGGCATTTTAATGAAACCGTCTGTTTTTATATGCATACTAGCGGGGGGTACCCGGCGTTGGCCAGGTGTTTGGAGGTGTGTGTGGTTTTGGGTAAATCAAAACTCTGGGAGGGGGGAGGGTATAATAAAAAAAGTTTTGGTAGGTGAGTATGAGGACTGAACCCGAACCCTTCAGGCAAAGTTGGAAATTAAAGTGTGAAAAAAAAAGGGACGTTAACCACTGGGCTACCGCGACATACTAACGGAAACGCGTTTGAATTTATTTAATTATTTAAATTGGCAGGTGCACGTTTTAATGTCTTAATGAGGTCAACTTTGACTGCGGGGTAGTATTTTATTTAATGCGGGAACACATGTTTCCCCCAAATTGAATAGCAATTGTCTGATATGAGGAAAGAATTAGTGCCGCTTTTATTATACGAAAAAGCCTAATCAGCATGCGGCGAGCGAAAAATGTTGAATATTTATCTTCCCGAAGTCAAGCAAATTAGACAGACAGGCGAACTCCGTTGTTAACTCGGAGATATTATGATTTATATGTGATATAAAAAGTTTTAAGAAGTTGTGAGCCGACCGACCGCTTCTCGGAAAAAAGCCGTTCTTGGACGTACACAAAAAGCGAACATACATACACACGTTTTTCTCAGTCATATATATAGACTAGCGGGGGTACCCGGCGTTGCCCGGGTGTTTGGAGGTCTGTGTGCTCTTAAATAAAAAAGAAACCGGGGGGGTGGTAGGATCGAACCCGCAGCCCTGAGGCGAAGTTTGAAAATAAAATGTGAAAAAAACATGAACCGTTCGGCCAGCCAGAATGAGTTACTGAAAGATGAGTTCTCTTCGCGCTTGTCCAGCGGAGGTCTGGCCAGCGCTCTCTCCTCGGTCTTTCCATCCTCCTTGACCCTTCTCAGCTCTTTGGTATCACTTTTCTATGGGGGGGGGGAACGGTGATGAGACAATGGGAGGGATGCATGATGGTGGTGTAGAACTTGTTGATATGCAGCTTCGGCGTTCTTCATTCGCTGTAACGCTTCTTTGTTAGATTGTCTTGTGTTATTCCCCACAGTCTAGGGTTTTCCTTAATATTTCAGCCGTTTTCTTTATCGTGAGGCGTTGTATTTTTGCAGTTATTCCTCTGATTCCAATTTCTGCCATTCTTTTTTCGAAGTTTTTCGGAATTGTTCTTAGTGCTCCTACTATTATCGGTACTATTTTGATTTTCTTCATCATCCCTTTTAACTCTCTGGCTAGCTCTGGGTATTTGCTTCGTTTCTCCCTTTTCTTTCATACTCACCCTGTGGTCAGCTGGGACAGCAAAGTCTACGATCTGACAGGATTTTTCTTTCTTGTTAATTATTACGAAATCTATTATTATTATTATTATTATTATTATTATTATTATTATTATTGGCTCACATGTAGCTTACACACAAGTCAGCAAATGATCTGATTAGAGACATGTGGTGTTCTCTGGAATCTGAGTGACAACACGTCTCCCCAGACGTTCAGCTCTCTCCTCCTCCTCCTCCTTCGATAGCATTTGCAAATAAATTTGCATCGTCGCAACAGCCTCTTACCATTATTTTCTCGCTGGCAGTGGCTATTGGTTTATACTGGAATTTGAGTGGCACTAAGCCTCCCCAAGATCCCAGTTCTCTTCGCACTTGTCCAGTGGAGGTCTGACCAGTGCTCCCTCCTCGGTCTTTCGATCCTCCTTGACCCTTCTCGGCTCTTTATTATCATTATTATTATCATTATTATTATTATTTCTCATTAATTTCCACACATCATCAAAGATTTGTCAACAACCTGTCGTATTTGACACCAAGTTTCCTCAGATTTCCAGTATTTTCTACTTCTTTCGGCAACCTGTGTAAATGAATTTGCATGATCGCAACACCTGTTTACGATTGTTTTCTCGCTGGCAACGAATATTGGTATTCGCTTGAATCTAGGTGGCAATAAGTCTCCTCCAAATCTCAGTACCCTTCGGTATCCTCCAGTGGAGGTCTGGTCATTGCTTTCTCTCCTCAGTCTTTCCATCCTCTTTGACCCTTCACGAATATTTGTCAGTTTATGCCAGCACTACAATTTTTTGAGGGAGGGGGGCAATTTACAGTGATATGGTTGCAGTTTTTTTTAAATTCCATGTGGTGTCCCTCTATGTTTTGTTTCTGTTGAATATGTTCGGTCAGCGTGTATTAGTTTCTGCATTCAAGGATTTTCCTTAACATTTCAGCCGTTTTTATTATTGTTATCCGTTACATCGTCTCAGCAATCCCATTTTTCTGTAACAAATATGGAAAAAAGGCAAGGCAGCAAAGTGACCCAGTAACTCGCTACAAAGAATAATCCTAAAGTCTTCAGGCAGTCCACTACAACCATCTCCAAGGATTCTCATAACCGTTCTTCGACGGCCCCTTTTTATGCAGTTCAGAAGCGAGATTTTGTTCACTTGCAGTGAGATTTTGCTTAGTTTTAAAAGTTGTGGGCGCCATCATCATGATTCTTTCTATTAACTCTGTTATCTACACGGCCAGCCATCTAATTCCAATATCTCCCATTTTTTCGATGACTTTTTGGATTGTTTCTAGTGCAACTATCATTTCTGTTTTCAAGTACCGCAACTCGTTCGTGCTTGTACTGTTAGTTTGGGTGTTTAAAATGCAGCTATTTGCATAATTCACAGTGTACTACCTTCTCCACTTGATAGTCTCTATTTTTGTATTCTTTAGGGCTAGTTTACTGCATTCACTTATTCTGTGGATTATTGTTTCGTCTCTCTGTCCACAGATTCTGCTTTAGCTATTTTCTTGTATCATGTCTATGTTTGCTTTGATGTAGTTTGTTGGAATCGCGTTATCTTGTGCGGATTATTGGGGATTCAGTTTATTTGTTTTAGTGAAAATAACTGTGTTTTAATCTATATGTGAAAATTGCTATTATAAATTTGTATGTGAAAACACTGTTTAAAATTTATGTGAAAATAACTGTTTTAAATTTGTATGTTAAAATAACTGTTTTACATTTATATGTGAAAGATTCAAATCTTTATGTGAAAATAACTGTTTTAAATTTGTATGTGAAAATAACTGTTATAAATTTATATGTGAAAATAACTGTTTTAAATGCATATGCGAAAATAACTGTTTTACATCTATATGTGAAAAAACTGATTCAAATCTTTATGTGAAAATAATTGTTTTAAATTTGTATGTGAAAATAACTGTTTCAAAATTATATGTGAAAATAACTGTTTTAAATCTGTATGCGAAAATTACTATTTTAAATCTATATGCGAAAATAACTGTTTAACATTTTTATATCGGAATCACTATTTTTAATCTATATGCGAAAATAACTGTTTTAAATACATATTTAGAAATCACTGTTTTAAAGCCATATACAAAATAACTGTTTTAAATCTATATGTGCAAAAAACTTTTTAACTTTTTTATTATAAATCAAGCAACAATAACTGTTATTTCATAAATCAATTCGCATTTCTAGATATTAAAACTCTTTATCTCTAAACTTTTTCAGTTTTTAGTATGAGGGAGTGATTTACGTATATCCGAATACGTGGTAAGAATATTTCTTTACGTGCTTTTTTTGGGACCTGATTTTTTTGTGTTTTTTAATAGCCTTAATTTTAAATAGTTTATTGTTTTGCCAGTTGTTCCAGGCTTCTCGCCATTTCTTAGTAATGAATTCGTTTACTGAAGGTTTGTAGTCAGTGTATCGAACGCTTATGTCACTTATTTCAAGTCTTAAAGAATAAGAAGATATGGAAAACAAATGAGGAGAAAGAGGGGATGCTGCTGATGATGCGGTCGCTATTGATGATGATGCTTGTTGTTGGGATAGGAAAAGAAAAAGAAACAGAGACGAAGTAAAAAAGAGGAAGAGGGGGGAGAAGGAGAATAAGAGAAGCAGAAAGAAAACAATAACGAAAATGAAGAAGATGAAAAAAGATGAAGAGGAAGAACAAAGAGCAGGGATGGATACTGCTGCTACTGATGATGATATTAATGATGATGATGATTAGGTTGTTGTTGTTGTTGTTGTTGTTGTTGTTGTTGGTGGTGGTGGTGGTGGTGGTGGTGGTGGTGGTGATGATAGTGATGATAACTTTTTTCGGAATAGAATTGAAAAAAGTTTAGCGACACAGATTACAACCAATGATCGAGTCTTATTGAAACTTATGTGATTTCTGTGTACTTGCGGCTTTGCGCATGTGTGTGCGTATTTGCGTATGATTATGTTTCTATGGATTTGTGGATGTTTGCAGGCACCTATTCCTCTTTTTTTTTTTACATTTTTCTTAGTGAGTCCAACCAAGAGATCTTTTCATGATTCTAGCCGTCCTTTTTCAGTGCAATTGTTTGTATTTCACTTGCACTTGGTTCACCGGGTATGCTTGCTATGTACTTTTTAAAGTTATTTTCATAAGCTCAGTTGCTCCTATAATGACTGCTATTCCTCGGATAATGTGCCTGCGTTTAACTTTCACAAGCGTTTGCGTATATCTCTATTTCATCGGTAGTGTCTGGAGAACGTGGTTGCATGTCTGTGTTTGTGTATGCGCGCGCATAAGTGTGTGTGTGTGTGTGTGTGTGTGTGTGTGTGTGTGTGTGTGTGTGTGTCTGTGCGCGTGTGGAACTGTCGCGAGGAAAAACAGATGTAGCGGGATGCTGCAAAAATGTAATAAAGAATGAAACGTAATTACGATCGGGATGAAGAATACAAAATTACGGGGAAAGTGTGTGTATGTGTGCATGTGTGTATGTTTTATGTGTGTGTGTATTTGTGTGCATGTGTGTATGTTTTATATATGTGTGCATTTGTGTGTATATGTGTGCACGTGTGTGTATTTGTACATATGAGTGTATATGTGTACATGTGCATGTTTGTGTATGTGTGTGTGCATATGTGCATGTGTGCATGTGTGTGCATAAGTGTGTATGTGTGTATATATGTGTGCATTTGTATGTATGTGTGTGCATTTGTGTGTATGTGTGTGTATGAGTGCATATATGTGTACGTGTGCATGTTTGTGCATATGTTTACATGTGTGTACGTGTGTGTACATGTGTGCATGTGTGTGCATCAGTGTATATGTGTGTATATGTGTGCATGTGTGCATGTTTGTTTGTGTGTGCATTTGTGTGTATGTGTGTGCATGTGTGTGTATGTGTATGTATGAGTGCATATGTTTGTACGTGTGCATGTTTGTGTATGTGTGTGCATGTGTGTATGTGTGTGTACATTTGTGTATGTGTGTGCATGAGTGTGCATCTGTGTATATGTGTGTATGTGTGCATGTTTGCGTGTATATCAATTTGGGCACATGGCGGCTGAGAACACTGTGTGGCGGAGGAGGGTTAATTTAGTTGGATAGGGAAAAGAATCAATAGGTAAAGGTGCATAATGAAAATTAATTGAGGCAGGAGTGTCATCGTCATCATCATAACCACCATCTTAATCATCAGCATCATCGTCGTTGTTGTCGTCATCATCATCATTATCGTCTTCATCGTCATCATCATCATTATCATCATCATCATTAGTATGGGTAATCAAGGTAGAGTGTAATATTACTACCAGAGAAACGAAAGGGGAGAAACACAGGGAGAGAAAGAGAAAGAGAGCGATAGAGAGAGAGAGAGAGAGAGAGAGAGGGGGGGGGGGAGAAAGGGGGGGGGGAAAGTGCAAATAGATAACAAAAGAAAGGGAGGAAGCAGTGATATCCGAGAGGGAGTGGAAGGGTTGGGAGAAAGAATAATAGTAGGAGGATAACGTTTTTTTTTTTTTTTAATTTGAAAAACGGAATGAGGAAAAAAGGATTGTGATAAGGACAGGATAATGGGGAGAGCGTCAGAGAGAGAGAGAGAGAGAGAGAGAGAGAGAGAGAGAGAGAGAGAGAGTGGGAGTAAAAAGCGCGGGAAACGGTGACATAACTGCGTGACGTCAGGTGTTGGAAGATTGCACTTAAAATTATCTCGTCCGCCGTAGCATCCCCAACTATTTCCTATTTCCTCTCCCACCCATGCTTCTACCAGCTTGCCGCGCTAATAGCACCGCGACCCATCCCTTCTCCCTTTTCTTTAATATCCACGTTTTTTATCCCCCCCCACATCCCCCACAAAAAAAGGTATTAAAAATTATTAGCACCAAACCAACCAAACAACCACCCGCCACCTGGAACAATCATCGGATCTGCTTTCGCACAAATACCCGTTTACTACCCGTCCAATTCAATTCATGCAAATATCGATCGATTCGTCGCGTGATTACCGGCTTACAGACTAAACACAATTACTGGTGATAGTAATAATGGCGTTGTTGCTGGACATTCGTCCGAGAAACAAAAACGCGTTTGCGAGCGGCTTAATAAGTCAGGCGATGATAGACAACTATTCTGCCGAAGCTTTATTAAGCAAGTAGTAATACAGGGTGGAACGATAAAATTGTCGCCCTATAACAACTACACTACAGCTTTATTTTAAAACTTTTATTGAAAAAAAATCAATTCAGGTAACTTGATTATATAGTGGAGCTGACATCTATTCAATGTAGCCGCCTTCAGCTCTAGTCATCGCCTCGATACGGATCCGGAACTGGAGGTATGTCTTTTCCAAAAGCGCCGGCGGGAGCTCGGCGAATACTCGGCGGATCGCGGCGATCAAGCTGGCTTTAGGGTCATGTTGATGATCTTATCGATGTATGACCAAACGAGGAAGTCCAGCAAGTTCAGGTTGGGGGAGGAGGCCGGCTAGTGAGATAAGAGTATAAAGTCGTAGCACTCCTTTGGAAGCTAAGCCTGGGGCTCTTTGGACTTGTGGGCTGGCGCCGAGTTCTGTTGCCACATCCAGGGTTTGCCATCGGCTACCTGATTACACCAGGGGATCACCACACTCTTCAGCACATCTAGGTACACTTTGCTGTTGACTTTCAAGCCAACTTCGAAGATGTGATGTGGCATGATGTGGCCCTCAATTAAAATTACACCAAAGACCATAAATGTGACCAAAAACTTTGTTTTCATCACCCTGGACACGTCCCTGTTATTCGTGGCAACACAGCGATGCATTTGGAGGGTGCTGGCAATGGTCCTGTTTTAACTTGGATTGGTAGAAAGCATGAGTTCCAGCGGCGCATCTCCGATCTCACTCGTTGAACATTGTGTCACTTTCAGACATGATAGACGGCTCCTATCGCTCTTGGGATTTGTACACAACTGGTCAACTAGTAGGTGATCTGAAAAAAAAAAGAGCAAAAACAACCCTCGGTTTTCATCAAACAGAAATGGAATGTCATCAAACGGAAATGGAATCATTTCGTCTTTTTTAGGGCAGCAATTTTATCGTTCGGACCTGTACAATATCGCTAGCTATAATTAATAAATAAGGATTTATCTATGTTCATTTTATTTTCCTTCCCCTATTTTATCTCTCCCTTTCTTTTTCTGCGTAAGAGCCTGGTTCGAAACTCCCGATCAGCAGTAATTATCACTTCCTGCGCTGATGTTTACGAAAGTGTCTATAGGTGTAAAAATAATGATTAATATTTATAATTATGAGCCTTTTTGATATTATTAAAGCAAAGTCTTGTCTTAGAAATATAAAAAAAAAACTAGCGTGATGCAATGTTAACGTCTTCCGCTCCTTTGAAAACTATTGACTGCTTACCGTTGTTCCCTTATTTGGAATTTATAGATGCTAAATTTCCCTTAATTCGCGTGTCAATAGATGCTGACTTGTCCTAGCAAATGGAGTAAAAAGTGACGTTATAGCTGGTTTCGAATCTCTCGACCAGTAGTGATTGTCATTTTCTGCACTGATGATTGCGTAAACATGAAATGCAAGTGTTTGTAGGTATAAAAATAATTATTAATATTAATAATTGAAATTAAATACCAAATCAATTGTCGATATATATGGTAAAACTTGCGGCAAACACTGTTTTACGGTTGTTTTAAAAATGGAACGGAAATTCAAATTTCGATCCGTTTTGACCTTTTTTTTTTTTTTTTTAATTCTGCATGGGCCCCAAAAAATAGAAAGCAAAAAAAAAAAAATAACATTCAACAATCGTACTTTATGTATATATAAAAAATGAACGATTCTCTCTCTCTCTCTCTCTCTCTATATATATATATATATATATATATATATATATATATATATATATATATATATATATATATATATATATATATATAGTCTTGGGAGTTTTTTAACCGTTAAAACTATGCAAAAATATATTTTTATTGCTGGAATCCATCTGTATATATAAAAGCGAAAATGTATATATGTATGTATATATGTATGTATGTATGTTTGTGTGTATGTTTGGATGTCTGCTAAAAGCTTTCGACAGACGCAACGAAAATTCACAAATTCGGTATCACATTATCTAAACCTTTTGGGTTCGAATCGTAGTGTGAGATTTTTTTTTCGATTTTTTAAATTTTAATATCGAAACATGCTTATTTAAGCCATTTTTCACGTTTCGTTTTTCTGTTTTCATCGTTCGTTTGCCTTACGTTAGTTATTTTGTGTTTTTTTTTCCCGCTTAAGTTTTAACGTTGTTTTCTTTTTTTTACTTCGCTTATAACAAACATGGCCGCGCACATGTCAATTTGGTTCTTAAATATATTCAAACATCTTTCACTAACTCATTCTGGCTGGCCGATTTTATTTTCAAACTTCGCCTCAAGGCTTCCGGGTTCTTTTTTATTTAACACCACACACACCTCCAAACACCCGAGCATCGCAGGGTACCCCCGCTTGTCTATATATATAAAAGCGAAAATGTATGTATGTTTGTGTGTGTGCTAAACTTTCGACAGACTGAATCAAAATTCACAAACTTGGTATCATATTGAAGCCCCATCCTTCGCCCGACAAATATTAAAAAAATGGCCAAAAACGTTAATTTTTTCACCCTGTAATAAACACTTTTCTACAGGTGGGGGGACTCAGCAAAAACCGTCCTCTCATGACGAGATCAGTTCTACGCATGCGTCAGACGACGTCATGACGTGATTTAGTTTAAATATTTAAAGAACTGAGACAATGTCATGTTAGCTCAGTTAGTTAGAGCGTTGGGTCAATATCTGAACGTTTCGGGTTCGAATCGTGGTGTGAGATTTTTTTTTCGATTTTTTAAATTTTAATGTTGAAGCAGTGTTATTTAAGCAATTTTTCACGTCACGTCCGTTTTTCTGTTTTTTTTTACTTCGCTTATTCTTAGGCTTTCATTAACACTTCCACCCCAACCGACCACACGCACCCAAAAACATCCGAGTATCCAACGATTTTTTAAATTTTAATATCGAAACAGGCTTATTTAAGCCATTTTTCAGGGGTTTTTTTTTGTTTATATTTTTCAGATTTTTTAAAGCAGTTTTAACGTTCGTTTTTCTGTTTTGTTTTTTGTTTATGTTATTTCGATTTTTACATTTAACATCGTTCGTTTGCCTTACGTTAGTTTTTTTGCGTTTTTTTCGATTTTTTGATTACACCCCCTCCACCGCCCAGGTACCACCCGATTAAGTTTTAACGTTCGTTTTTCTGTTTTCTTTTTTTACTTCGCTTATTCTTAGGTTTTCATTAACACCCCCACCCTCGACCGACCACACACACCTTCAAACACTCGGACAACGCCGGGTATCCCCCCGTTAGCGAAAATGTGTGTATGTTTGTATGTATATATGTGTTTGTATGTCTCGCAAAAACTTTCGACACGGGTCACGGATTTTCGCCAGATAGGTATCATTTTAAAGTTCCAACCTTCGCCCGACAAATATCGAAAATTTGGCCCAAAACATTAATTCTTTAACCCTAAAATCATCAATTTTGTACAGGGAGGGGTGCCGAAAAAATCGTTCCTTCATTTTTATGCTACTATTATTACGACAATGACCTGTTCGCGTTAGTCTAAAAACCACCTGCAAGTGTTTTTAAAGGTTTAATTTTATCCGTTCTCAGCTGTATTTCTCTTTGGCGTAGGAGTAACGTGTCTGGCATTTTTTGGGCATTTTTTGGCATTTTTTTAGCATTTTTCCCCGCCTTAGCTTCGATGTTTCGGGTTCGAGCCTGTCTTTCTTTTTTTTCCTTTTTACGCCTTTTTTTTGTTTTGCTTTGTATTGATTTTTCCAATTTTTCTTAACATCGTGTTTTTTTTTAATAATATTAAAACAGGGTCACCCTCTCCTACATACACCCCCCCAAAACACCCGGCCAACGCTGGGTCCCTCCGCTAGTATTAAATAAAGAAGTAGTCAACCACCCCAGCAGAAATAACCTTCTTAGTGACATGCAATATGGTTTCCGTTCTGCTAGATCTACAGCAGATATGTAACGGTTATATCTCATAGGATTAGTGAATCTCTCAACAAAGGCTTCCTTTCTAGGGCAATTGCTCTAGGCTTATCAAATGCCTTTGATAAGATATGGAATAAGAACCTACGTCACAAGATTCCCAGCTACAGTATAACTGGAAATGTTTTCTCAATTATTAAATCGTTTCTCTCTTATAGGCTCGTAAGAGTAGTGGTTGATGGGCAGAAATCAGAGGCCCATAGTATTACTGCTGGTGTCCCTCAAGGGTCCATCCTGGGCCCAACTCTCTTCCTTATCTACATCAATGATCTCCCAAAACACATACTTAAATCATTCGCTCACATCTATGCTGATGACACGACCATCTATGGCAATACATCAAAGGCCGTAAATGGCAAAGTTCTCTCTGATTTTCTCTCCTCTGATCTTGAAGGCGTGGTACAATGGATGAAGAGGTGGCTGGTTACTTTTAATGCATCTAAAACCAAGCTTCTATCTTTATATCATCAACGCTCTGATCCCCATCTGGCATCAATTGAAATGAATGGCCCTCGTCTTGGGGAGGCTCCATGCTTTGACAAGCTTCTGGGATTGACCTTTACTCCTGATCTGAAATGGAACACGCACATCAAATCTGTTGCAAACGTCGCTGGAAAAATGGTAGGACCCTTCTACCGCTTCAGTAGATATCTCACTGCTGATGCAATTCTCTAACTATATAAAAGCCAAGCACGTCCAAGGATGGAGCACTGCTGCCATATCTGGACAGGAGCTGCTAAAAACAACCTATCCTTTCTTGACAAAGTACAAAATAGACTTCGTAGCCTAGTGGGAGATGCCCTTTTCTCTTCCCTGCAACCTCTCTCCCACAGAATGGACGATGCGAGCCTGTCGTTGTTTTTATCATTATCTCCATGGCAGGTGCTCGTCTGAGCTCCAATCTCTGGTTCCCCATCGCCAATGTTTCACGAAAAACACCCGTTTAACTGAAATCACTGTCAATAATTTTCCACACTCTTTATCTGTGCCTAAATCAAAACGTAAATTCCATGAACAAAGCTTCTTTCTTAGAAGTGCAAGCCTGTGGAACTCTCTTCCGTTTGCCTGTTTTCCACCTGGCTACAACTTGGATGTTTTCAAGTCCAACATAAACATATTTAAACCTAGGTGTAATATGTTCTTGTTCCGTCAGCCATGAATGAGTAGAAATCCTAAATATTTGTGATTGCATTTTGAGTGTTGATCGCACTGAGGATTGAAACTTCAACATACAGAAGAGTGTAATTTTATAACCAAAACCAAGTACTTTATCCACTACGCCACACAAGGGAGACTCGTGGCATAGTGGATAAAGTATTTGGTAAAATTCAGTTGTAAAAGTTAATAATGTTGTGAAAATAGCACTGAAGATAAGAATAGTAGTCCGAAAGAAGGAAATATGATTGGAAAAAGGAATGTTAAAAATGGGACGATCAATGGCTCCCTAGGGTCCTCGTTGGGAAATTCATATTTTATTGTAAGCGACAAACCAATTTTTAGAATAATAATAAAAAACATGACTACAAAATAAAAAGAAAATAATTTAAAAAAGAAAAAAAAAAACAATATAATTTGTCATTGAATTTATTGTTTGCTTGTTTTATTCGTTGTTTTTTGTTTGTTTGTTTTGTTTTGTTTTTTTGTTTTAAAAAAATACCGTAAAACGTTCTGGAAATTAAAAAAAAAACTTGTTTAAATTGATAAAAATCCTAAATAATAAAAGGGGGGGGGAATCAGAAGGCGCAAAGAGAGATCGATAGGGAAAGGGAATTAGAGAGATGGAGGAAGAGGCGAGGTAGAAAGAGAAAGAAAAAAATGTTGAGATGCAGAGAGAGGTGGGAGAGAGACTGGTATGAACTTGATAGAACGTGTATTAAATGCAAAATATTTTAATAATAAAAGATAGAAAGAAAAGACGAAGAATGGGACGCGAGAGTGAGTGAGAGAGTGAGAGAGAGAGAGAGAGAGAGAGAGAGAGAGAAAGAGAGATAGAGAATGAGAGAGAAAAAAAAGAGAAAGAGAAGGGACGAGGATGCCAAGAAAGAAAAAAGGAAGGAAAACAGGATAGAAAGAAAAAAGGAAGAAAAATGTTGGGAGGGAAGTGGAAGAGAGACTGATGCGAGCGTAATAGAAAGTGTATAAAATAAAAGGTCATCCAACATAAATATTGATATGAAAAAAAAAAAAAAACTAAAAAAAAAAAAAAATACGATGATAAATAGCTTTCTATATCTCGGCTATGAGTAAACGACAAGTTTATTTTTTAATCTAAAAATTTAATTTCGTTTGAAAAAAAAAATTATGTGGATTCCCCCTCCACCTTAAAAACATATTAAAATTTTTACATAGGCATCACCACTTATCAAGGTCCAGAGGCCACTCGAGGATAAGGGTTAAAGAGTATACGGTAGAAATTGAGCAATATAGTAATCGTTAGTAATGGAAATTCGGTAAATTTCTTAACTTATATGGAACGGTTCATCAAAAACTTGTTTACGTTAGACTTGAAAACAACCATATTGTAGTCGGATGGAAAGCAGGAAAACGGAAGACAATTCCACAGGTGTGCAGTTCTAAGAAAGAAGCTTTGCTCATGGCATCTACGTTTAGGTTTAGGCACAGATAAAGAGTGGGGGGATTCATTTAAATTAAATGTAAAAATGAAAAAAATAAATTAAGTATTTCTTCCAGAGAAAGGGGACATTTTCATAACGTTTAGAAAACCATGAAACACACACACATGTGTACAAATACTAGTGTTGGGAAGATTGATCCAAATCGGTAATCGGGAAAATTGGAACATTTTGGCGTATCGGAATCGGTATCGGTATCGGTATCGGAATCGGAACAATGTGTGCCTATTATTCGATGCCAAAAACGATTCCTTTGATTGTCGTCTTTTATTTTATTTTGCTTAAAATAGATTATCTCACTGCTGGTAGTAATGATAGAATAATAAATATTTAACCTAATAGTAAAACTAAAATGCATAGATAACCCCCCCCCACAAGTGTATTTTTATGTTTGAGAAAATATATGCACATTTTAACATGTGTGTTTTATGGTGATCATGAAAAAATAACAACTCTATAGTTCAATATTTAAAGAATCGGAACTAGAATCGGTAATTGTATCGGAATCGGGAATTTATTATGGAATCGGTAATTGTATCGGAATCGGAAATAATACTGGAATCATCCAATCACTAACAAATATCAAATTTATTAATAATGGTGATTTTGTATCTTTGTGTCTGAAACCAAAACTATAATCTTTTTATTAATGGTATTATTGCACTTTTATTTGTTTAATAAGATTTTGTTATCTGCTTGTCTAAAGCCGAAACTATACAGTTATTCTATTATCATTTAACCTGGGTGCCCGGCGTTGCCCGGCTGTTTGGAGGTGAGTATTGAGCAAAAAAAAAAAAAAAAAGAAAAGAAAAAGTTGTATTAGACAGGCGGCCAGGCAGTCTCGAATTCGTGACACGAAGGCGGAAAAAAAAGTGTGTGTGTGTGTGTGTGTGTGTGTGTGTGTGTGTGTGTGTGTGTAAAGTTGGTGGTTAAGCAAAAACAAAAAAAAAAAAAGTAAAATCCGAGCAAAAAAAAAAAGAAAATGAAAAAAGTGGTACTAGGAAGACAGGCTCAAACCCGTACCGGGAGGGAGGAAAATATCAGCAAAAAAAAAGCGACCCCACCCCGTAGACAAGTGCCCAGTTGAGGGTGAAGGAATTAATGTTTTGAGCCAATTTTTCGATATTTGTCGTCCGAAGGGTCGACTTCAAAACGGTACCAATCTTGTGAAAATCCGTCGCCTTTGTGGAAGGTGTAGGCAACCATACAAACATAATAGATACATACATACATTTAAACAGACAGTTGAGATTTATATTATAGATAAATATTGTATGCTTGTAAGTTGAAAATATTATTAAATTGATTATTAATCGATATGCAGTATGTATCTGGGGGAAGCCAAGGGTATATTATTACTTCTATTAGGTTGTCTGAAAAGTTCGTAACAACTTAGGATGCTACCCTTCATGCGCCTTCATCGAGAACTTAAGAATAGGCTGATGAGCTTGGAGTTGGCAAATGGACAATTCGCCAACGCTTGAAGTAACTTTATTTTGTTCACAAAAATCCGCGCACGAACTCACATAAGCACGAACCAAAAGATGAATTAAAATTTGCCGTCAATTGCTAGGCAATCCATTAAACGGGCGTTTTTGGAAGCACCTCGTGACACCAGACGATAAATAGGTCTATCTGGTCCAGTACAGTCGAGACAAGCGATGGGTTCAGAAAAGGCAAAGACACCGGGCGAGTAAAATTTCATTTTTTTTTTTTGCAAGTGTTTACGACCTTTTGAAACAACCTACTATTAATGATGGAGATGTTTTATCTGTCTGTCTGGCAATGCTATTATTACTATTAACAATTGAGATTTCGTATATATATATATCCAACTTATACAGAAACTATACTGTTATCACTTTTCAATGCTCAATTCTAGAGTACGAGTTCTGATGTCATGATATCATCATCCTAGACGTTACCTGCTACTTTGGTATGTAGAATAATAGCTGTGCCGCTATTATGAGGTCATCATCCCAACGCACTCTACACTCTACAGGGTTGAACGATAAAATTGTCGCTATAAAAAAGCCAATATAATTCTGTTTCCGTTTTACAAAAACAGGGGTGTGCCCAGGGTGATGAAAACAAAGTTTCCGGCCATGGTTATTGTCTTTGGTGTGCTTTCAAGTGAGGGCCATATCATGCCATCTCACATCTTCAAAGTCAGTTTAAAAGTCAACAGCAAAGTGTACCTGAATGTGCTGAAGAGTGTGGTGATCCCTTGGTGCAATCAGGTGGCCGCTGGGAGAGCCTGGGTGTGGCAGCAGGACTCTGCGCTGGCTCACAAGTCCCAGGATACCCAGGCTTGGCTTCAGAAGGAGTGCTACGAATTTGTACCCGTCTCTCACTGTCCCTCCTCCTCCCTGACTTGAACCCGCTGGACTACTTCGTTTGATCATACTTCAAGAACATTACCAATATGACCTCAAACAACATCAAAGCCAGCCTGATGGTCGCCATCCGCCGAGTATTCGCCGAGCTCCTGCCGGCACTTGTGGAAAAAACACGCTCCTACTTCCGGACCCATATCGAGGCGGCGATTGATAGATGTCAGCTCTACTGCATAATCAAGTTAACTGAATTGATTTTTTTTCAATAAAAGTTTTAAAATAAAGCTGTAGTGTTGTTTTCTTTAGGGCAACAATTTTATCGTTCTAATCTATACAGAACGGGCACTATACTACACTGCTCTGAGTGTCCGTTGTGTAATCTTAATACCATCCTCCCAGGTATTATTATCTCCTCCTAGTGTATGTTTGATTATCATGATATCATACTTCCAGGCACTACCTCCCCTAATTGTTTGGGTGGGGAAAAGAGGGTATTGTAATATCTGTTTTGCAG